>NC_053410.1:8298057-8598057 GCF_016859285.1 Xiphias gladius | reverse complement strand
AAAGGTTTATTTTCAGAGCCTAAGGGAGTTCTACTTTTTTTTTTTTTTTTTTTTTTGACTAAGGCAACCACATTTCTAATGTTATTCACATGAAGGTTTACTAGGTTTAAAGCAGGTTTTTATTTCTTCTTGAATTGCTGCTAGGAGACTTGTTTGTGATTTGTTTCAAAACAGCAGAGCTAAGTAATTTTCATCACACTGCCAAGTGAACTAAGGCCTCGAGGGCGTCTTACTTTTGGGCATAAACACACAGATGAATGTTTGCACATATGCAAGTAGAAACATACACAGCTGCTGACAAAAGTTCTCCTGCCATTTACAGGCTCCATATGAAAGAGCAGCTATAAACGCCATATTAAATCCACCTTTATTAGGATAAATACCAGCACTGTGGACATGTAAGAGGTAATACTGGGCAGCTGTGATATATTAAAAAGTTAAAAATTGATCTGGGGAACAATTTTAGGACTTTCTTCTATGCTTCCCTCAATGCTAATTCTGACCTTTTGGATTCAACCAAATCTGCTGTGGCAGCTCTAATAGCCATTCGTCTTGTCTAGGCTAATTCATGAAAGTGTGTCAAGCTACCTCAGGGGGTAGTGAAGACAAGAGGGCTCAAGCAAAAAAAAAAAAAGAAAAAGTGCTATTGCAGAGTTTCAGCAAGCCTGTTGGTACAGTGTTGTGTGAAATGTAGCCATCAGATGAAAGCGTGGTGGTGAAATCCAGTCTATTCTTGGGAGCCTGGTTTCAACACTACAGTAGGTGTCTGTTCATCATACTTATGTGTGGATTTATAATCAACAGAATATGTTTTTTAATTATTTGAGCTTCCCCAAAAGACACATAAATCTAGTTCTGACTTATGCGTATTGTTTCGGAGGTGAGTAAGGAAACATGGGCGTGCTCTGGCTGCTCGTGTTTACATAATGACTGATCTCCTCATTGTTTGCTCTGACTTTACTTGATGATGTAAGGTCACTCCCGGTATGACAGTGACAGTTGTCGGAGACTGCGCTTTATCTGGCTCAATCCATATTCATGTTTCTTCGTCCACGTCACCACTGGCATCCCTGCTTTTGAACCAGCCTGAGTAAAACTGCGGTTGCGTCAGTCACCAGATCTTTAGTCCTGTGATCCATATTCATGTTCAGCATCGCCTGTCACCCTTGCAGCTGCTTTCCTCACAGGGAATGACACAGTTTTTGTTTACAATTATCATGCATTCTCTGCCTGCATGGATTGATTGTACCCACGCAACTCTGTGTCCCCAATTTAATTTCTTGCCAGGAGGAATGTAATATTACCACAGCGGCATTGCAGAAAAGGAAAAAGTTTGTGGAAGATGTCACTGGTTCAAATGTTCTTTAATTATTATGCGCTACCGATGTGCTGAATGAAAAATAAGCTCTTATATGAAACTTAGGATAGAGAAGGTGTTACATACTCAACTATACTATAATAATAATAATGGCATTACTCAGGCTGTGAGAAATAGCCAGAAATAGTTTAAGTGGGCCAGGCCTCTGCAGCGCTGAATGACGGATGACAAGGTTCAAGGTTTTGCTATTAGCTGTCGTAATTCTGTTGAGTATTACTCACATTCATTGGGCAGGGATAATGTATGTGCTACAAAGCAATAACATGAACATTTGTACACTCAACGTAGAGGGGCCGTATACAATTTATTGAAACAAGATGTGCATCGCATAGCTACAAAGCGTCTTGACAGCTACTCATTTGGGCGTCTGTTGAGGAAAATATTATGAACAACATTTTTCCCAATTTCTCTGATTCTGAAGTTATGCTCCCAAACTACTGACCTTCCTCTCCCCTCCTTTCCTCCACCCGTCCAGAAACCTAACACTCCTTGTGTGCACATTGCTTAAATCAACAGTATTTTGAAAGTTAGTGAGGCAATCATGTTTGAGGCAAAGCAGCACGCCCCCCCCCCCCCGGCCCGTTCTCATTTGTCCTATATTCCCCAGGTCTCTTTCCTTGGCACAGAAACTATATATTTCATGCTCCGCTCAGTGTGTTTGTTTGAAGTATCTCTCACTCGGTGCTGGTTTGATTTTTATTAAAAAGAAACATTTTCAGTGCTATCCTTTGGAATCCTTTTTTCTAACACTCCAGGGAAGGATGAATATAACAAACAATTTATTGCTTCAATATATTAACGTTGTCCAGATGAACTGATCGTAAACAGAGTTTTACAGTCTATTTTTGTATTGTGGTGTGTGTGTTATAGTTTTGTACATCTGTGGCGGAATTTGGTTGTGCTTTGTATGTATTTATGAGGGTGTTTCTGCATGTCTGAGTTAGCTGCAGCCATGTTTGTCAGAAAAAAAAAGGTTCCCTGTTTGGTCAACCCTCTTCTCACTGAAACTGATACTTAAGAATATACTGTGCTAGAAAAAGAAGGGATGAGGGAAAGAAAAATCTAAAAAGCAGTAAACATGCTAAAATACTATCCCTTCACTTTGAGATAATATCTTTGAAAACATTCAGTCCTGCTTGCTTGATTGGGTTGGGTCACCACAGAAACATACAGTATGATGTCATTGTTTCCACAACTTGAACCACTTTCTCGCTCGCTCTTTAAACATGAAATCAGATTAGATGAAATATGCATACGCCAATATCATCCCATGACAGCCCCGTCTGTTAATGTAATAGGCAAATTGCTTGCTAAGCTCATGTTTTCCCATCTCCTCTGCAGATTTGTGTTAACCACCGGCCCATGAATTTTTCATCGTCCATATGTCATGGTATACAGGAGCCAAAGAGCAGGAATTTAGAGGAGAAAAGAGCACATGTTGTAGCTGTATAGTCAGATTTCATAATTAGGACATGGACTGTCTAAAACAATGTATTGAACATCTGGTGAAAGCCCACTTGTATAGTACACTGTCATGTTCTTACATACAAGTAAAATAATGCTTTTACAAGAAATGAAAGATACATCTATTTACACTGTAGGCTTTTATACACACCATATAACTTAACCAGCCATGCTGTAGGACTAGCTTTAACACACTGTGAGCAGGATGTGTCTTATTTATTGCTCTACCTGGTATGCACAGGCAGAATTAATGCGACAGATCTATTTTAGCTAAAGGCACTTTCTTCAACTGGCATCCAGCAGCGTTAATCGGGACTTCTGTCCCGAATAAGGCACAGCATTCCTGATTAACATCAGCAAGGCACCAGCTCTGCACATATTGCCGGGCATTGCTGCTTATCAATTTTTACCAAACAACGCAGAGAGATAAATAAGCATCTGGCTATAGGCGAGAAGCTTTTCAGAGGTCTGGACCCGTTATTGACGGTGCAAAGGTTTCTGTAAGAAACAATATTTTTATGCTCTATCTTTCTTTGCCCTGGGTTTTATCTCTCAGGCTACATACAGGCTACTCCTGACCCACTGACAGGTGCAAGATGTGCCTGCATCCTGGGAGAAAGACAGCAGTTACTCCCCTAGGCTTAAAAATATTTTAACCTCTACATGTTTTTCATGTAAGAAAATATTTCAACTATATATTTTCATCCAGTAACTATTCTCTCAAAAAAGGCTGGAATTGAACATCGATCAAATACTGAATAAGATAAGATATACAAGCGGGTAAGACAGTAAAGGACGACGTTCTTTTTAGTATAGATCCACATAAAAAATTTATGTCCCATAAAGACTGAGGCCTCTATCAACAAAAACAAAATGTGATTCTAAGTAGGAATAGTGTATTAATTAAATGCAAAATGTATTTTCGGGGCATTTGAGTTTTTTCTTTTATCAGATAACCATTAATTTGGGGGAAAGCAGGACGTAAGCATGTCCTAAAAAAAATAGTTATTTTCCAGATCGATATAATCATGTAAAGTGCAGGAAATAGCGTTCACATACTTTTAGTTTCTTCTGAAAACCAAACCTACGGCTTTGGAAATTTTACATTCAGTATTACAAAGAGCTCGTAGAGTTAGAGCTTTCCTACCTTTTGGGCAGCCATTGTGTTTTCATGTCACTACATTATGAAAATGCTGTATACAGTGGCTCCATCACAGTGAAACAGTTAGTCACCTTTTTTACGTCATCACATGTCATTGCAGCTGCTTTAAAACATTGGAGGTTGGAGTGTCCCTGAAGCCACCACCACAACCATTTTTGAGGTCTCTGCTTGCAACTGTACCACAGGATGTCAACGCTGACAAATACAACAAAGGTGTTGAGGTGTAAATGAAAGATACGGCGTATATGAGCTGTAGTTAAATAACATATAGCTCTATCTTCCGCGTGTCCTAAACTTGTCCTCCCACGGCAAGGAATTTACAACTTTGGCATGATAGTTACAGATAATTTGACAGGTCATTATCAGGCTCAGAGATAAAAAGATATGATGAAAGTTGTTTTTTTTTTTTCCAAAGCAGTTGTGTAATTTAAAACTCTAAAAAAAACTGCATAGCATGTCATTAATTACTTTACACTTCAGCTCACCGGTCTGGGTTGACCTCATTTATATTTACTTATTCCATAAATACACTTGTCAAATGTGGAAAAACCCCTGTTTGCGAACGTGGTTTAGATCAAGAAAGATTATATTTACATGATAAAAAACATACAGTAAGTTTCTAGCTCTAAGTGGGTAATGTTTTCAAAAAATCCCAGGTGTGAGCTGTCGCACAACCCCTGAGTATCTCTAATAAAAATTATACAACAGCATGTTGCAACCACGAGTGAACATGTCTGACTCATCAGTGTAACTGTAGATGCTGTTTACAAGGTCTGTCTCTGCCAGTGAGGCTGGTGTAGAGGCAGCTCATGAATGCAGCCTTGTAGCCGGGTTGCTGCGTTAAATGTCAAGCATCTTTCTCCCGTCTGCAGGTTGAGGCTTGTTGCTGGCTGCTGTTTCTGAAAAGAGCTTTTGTAGCTTATGTGACATCAAAAATCATTGTTAACACCGCCGATAGATGACAGTAGCAAAGTGAGGATTACACCGAATGGGATGACTTTGAGTGATATTTCCATTTTTTTTTTTTTTCCCCCCCAAAATGACGCTGACATTTCTTGGAAAAGGGAAAGCCCACTTAAACAGAGTCACTGCTGGCAACCGCTTCAGACATTTGAGGAAAAAAAATGAACAGAAAGATAAAAGTATCCATTGGCCTATTTTGTTATGGGAATGATGATTATTTATAATCACCATGGCTTAATGCTGTGTAGCTTTTCAAAATGATAAAGTCCCTATGATTGGGCTCATTGGCCGACTCAATCCCATCAAGTGTAACTAGAGCGTGATCTATTAGAATACATATGTTTTATTGATGTATGGGCTTCGTGTTTATCCTGGCATTCATTTATTTATAGGACGATGCTGTGATTTTTTTTCTCCTCCAGTAATGAATAGGATAAGCCTTGAAGCTTATCCACTGCTTCCTTTCATCTCTCCCTCCCTCTCTCTCTCTCCCCCCATTCCCTCCCTCCTGCTATCCCTCTCTCTCTCTCTCTCTCTCTCCCTCCCTCTCTGTCTCTCTCCAAAAGCCAAATTGAAATACTGTATTTTTTTAAAGCCCCGGTCCTACTGAGTTGTTGCTGCAGTCTGTCAGTATCAATGATGCGGAAGTGTTTGAAGGTTATCCCATTTTTAGCAAATCCTCCACATTATATAACTTTGACTCTGTTTTACATTTGACACTGTTGGAGCAACAGGGTGTGTATTTGGGGCAGTTCCTCTGCGTGCTCTTAACATTTCTTTGGAAAATGGGATTTATTTTTTAATTTCCTCTCCTGGAACAATAGCCATTAAAAGCCACTTGCCAACACTTGGGCAGAGGCAAAAGCGGAAGTGGCATTTTCACTTGTCAGATATTTACAGCCATTATTGTGTTGTAGTATATGTGTTTTATTTTTGTCTTGACATCCATGAGTTATTACAGATTAAATACACATAGAAAAGTAAAAATATTGTGGCTTGTTGGACTTCAGCCAACATCAGAGAGCTTTTTTTATTTTATTTGTACTTTAACACTGTGTATGTGTGTCTTGAGTTGAATACTGGGTGAAATTATTAAGCTCTCCAGGGTCAGAGGTCATTGCATTCCTCAGTGTGTATGTCAGTCAGTGGATCTGGGTTGGGATTAAACCCAGCCATGTCTCGAATGTGATGTGTGTTAATAAGTACTTAACAGGCGACGCTACCATCATGAGGCGATCACATGAGGTGGACAGAACAAAGAAAGAGAAAAAAGGAAGGAAGGATTGAAAGAAGAAAACGTAAATTTGAAAGAATGATTCTTCTCCCTATAATCCCAGTTTATTTTGACTATAAATGAAGTTTGTGAAATTTTTGCTTGTAAAACGTGTAACACTGTGACTGCGTACCACAGTTTCCTATTTACTTTGCAAATGGAAAGCTTGAGTCGACAGCCTTTATGAGTTTACACAGTGGTAAAGTACACACATTCACACCCCTGTCGAAACACACACACACACACCAATGAATCCGATGAGAATGATTTCATAATATGTTGCAATAATAAACTTCTTTGAACAGTTTAATTGGCTCTTCCTGGAACGGCACGGCTTCGCTTCATTTGATCTGATGAAAGAGTAATGTTGCTTCTCCCCAGGGGAAGCATGCACAATGGCGCACAAATAATGAATTAAGAACACTACCCTTCTTTTTTTTTTTTTTTTTTTTTACAAATGACTGCCATAATAAAGCAGGAAAAATCCATTCTGCATTTACACCAGTTTCTCCCTAAATTGCTTTCATGTTTACTTGCTTATGTATTTAATTTTCAGAGGTTGTTTTTTAAGTGAATATAATCCTGATTCCTGGAAGGGTAATGGATTGAGGTCACATGGAAAATGATAGTCATCTGAAAGCACCATTGTCGTTAGAAACACTTGGAAAGGTTCCAGAAACATTCCTCATGTGTGTTTCTGTGAGAAGTCACACTTACTGTACACTGTTTGGAAATGCTAGTAGTTTGAATAGCTTGTGTGGTAAGGACATAAATTCTAATTCAAAGGCATCTGCTGTATCCAAAAGGGAATGTGTAGTAAGCTATGCAAAAAAGGAAAACGGTATGTGTAAAAATTGAAACTGCCATGACGGTTTGGGAGAATGTCCTCTTTCCCCAGCTGAGGAATAGTGTATTAACAATGACAGTCTGAAGGGAGAGTTTGTATAAAGCAAACAGTATGGTCACAGAAATGAACTCATTTATTGGCTAATACATTACGTATATGCACCTACACACACAGACGCACATTTATCTCAATATTGCTACGGTGAGAATATTCCATTTACGTTTTACAATACTGCTAATTGTAACCTTTAACACGCCTGATCCTGAAGGAAATCAGCGTAAAACCAAAACCATAAACTCAACCAAAATTATCCTCAGTTCTATCCCTGAAAAATCTCTTTTGCTCGTATGGCTGGCAGGAAATCCTTAACAAACACACACTCAGAGACACACTCACACACATTTTAACAGTGCTCAGGGCTTGAAGAAGTAAAAAAAATAAAATAAAAAATGATTTACACAATTTTATAAGTGTGAGATAAAAATATGGGAGAGTATTTTTAATGTCCTGGTAAACACACTTGCCGGGATGTGGGCTTGTCTCCATGGCAACGCTAGTCAGAGCATGCCCGTCCTAGCGTTTTGACAGTTTCTCCTGATGATGATTGATAATTACTACTTGACTTGTTGTCCCCATCTCCACAAACATATGGCGAGAGCTGCCCTCCGCCATATATCTGCCAAAATGTTCCCTTTTCTGATAATAGCTTTTTAATGTTGCGCTTTGTTGTGCATGCATAGCAACCATCGCCCCCCCCCCCAACCCCACCCCTTTGTAATTACATTTACTGCTGCACACATAGTTATTACAGAAAGGAAAGAGAAATAGATAGGAGAAACAGAAGAGTAGGGGAAAGTCAAAAAGAGGCAGAGGAGGGAGGGGGGATAGAATTGATTTCACTTTGAAATGATGTATTCCTCCCAGTGCTGCTCGATTAAAATTTTACAAATTGCCAGGATTAACACAAAGAAGCAGTATTTTCACAGTATAGTCACATATTAGAATATAAACACCAGATAATAGCCAGTCTGGTGGGCTGTAGTTTAAAATGGCAAGCGAGACTCTTTATTCCATATCCATGCGCACAGTATTTTATTATGCGGTGTGTTTGCATGCATAAAACTCATATTTGGATGCAATTTAAAGCAATCTTGTTATATTCACAGAGGCCATAGAGGAGGACATCAATCTATAAACATGATTTATCTACTGTGCACTGCTGTTCATCTACCAAGGCATTAGCACAGACCTTATTACTTGAATGTATGCTAAAAACTCAGACCTGACCAGCATTTTAAACCCCCGACAAGACTCAGCATCAAAAATTAAACATTGAAGTGAAATAGTACTCCTCTTAAGGTTTTACTGAATTGCACTTGAAAACGCAACATAATTGAAAATAAGATCCTGACTCCTGTTTTTCTTTGTTATGAAAACATGCAAGTTTGAGCTGCAGGATGCTTCAGACCACACTCATTTCATTATGTTATTTTTTTTATTTCTCTATTTTCATTTATCGAAACAGTTAATTGGCCGTAATGACCTCTGCTTCCAGGAACAGGAAGATTATCAGCAACACTCTCTCGCTTGTTATGGTTTGGCTTCTGCAAGCTAAATCAAATGAACTTATTTGCCCCAAGTATCTGACTTTACTTGTCCGTAGTTCCAGATGGGCAGGACAACTAGCTCACCTATATCCCCGTTGGTTCAAACAATGCGTGGCACACCTGCAGCAGGCAAAAGCGCAGCACTCCATGGAAACTGAAGTCATTTCTAATACTGTGTGATTGAGGTCTGCCACAGGCTATGGCAACAGACAGGCTCTGTGAAGGAGATAATGATGCATGCTCACACAGCTGTCAGTCAGCCAGCTAAGGGGAATCGTCTTTGAGGAAAATAAAAACAGACTGTAGCCAATATAGTGCAGTATTTGTATAGGAAATGATGTGTTTGGGAAATAGAGTCGCACAGGGTGTTGGAGCTGTGGCAAGAAGGAGAAAGTCTCTCATGGATTCCTGTCTTTGCCGTGTTTGTATATTTATAGATTCATAACGAACACATGGGTGTCCATTAGAGACCATATGAGTTTGGTTCAAGAATAGGTCCAATCAAATTACAAAAAAGTAACTTTTTTTTTTTTTAATGGAATTTAGTTTGTGGTGCTCATAGCATGGAAAAATACTGAAAAAGATCAATCAGCAATATGTCTAGCAAGACATATTGCTGATTGACAGCAATATGTCTTGTTACTCCGGATAATCCACAGAAATCTAGGGTTATATTTCTTTAGTTAGAACGTAGGTCCAATGAAAGCTTGCTCCGCCAGTCAATATTTTTTTTATATTCAAATGACTGTGTATTACAGTATGAAAGGCAAATATCAATAATTTTCAGTGCATTGTTTTGGATTGTACTACCCACAACTTTACTGTTTCGCTTCAGCCTCTCGTCAGACTCTGTTCCAGATGCAGCAGGCAGCTGTTTTCCGCAAAAATGGTCCGATAAGCCGACTGTCCAGCACCAATCAACAGACAAACAAAGTTAGCAGCTAACTGCTGAAGACAGTGGAGTATTTAGCAGCTAAAGTGCCATATATTTCCCTCAGGAATTAGTGGAGACCAAAACGGAGCTAGAAGGAGAGTGAATAGTTGACATAGGACACAACAAACAGGACTCCAAATAAATGCTGCTGTTATTCTGTGTCTGCTGGATGTGTAAATAGGCAATGGTTGTTTGCTAACAAACAATTTTTATTGGTTTATAATATGTCAGTGTTGTGTTTTAAACTTGTTCCTCTGCCTGACAAACCCCCCCCCCCCGAAAAACAATTAGTGCAATTTTAAGTGTAATTCTTCAATGCTATTAGCATCACAAGAAAAATTCAATTCACCTCCACTGTATTGGGGTAGAGAAAACTCAGATAAAAATATCTTAAATCCTGAACAAATTAAGTTTTGGGATATGAAAAACAAACAAAAAATACCATTGTGGGACTTATTCGTTAATCTGAATTGACTTGCCCTGTGAAAGAGAGGTTGAAGCAGAGTAAATCAAGGTGTTTTGTTGTTAGGAAGAAAGACCTGTTTACAAGAAGCCGCTGAGGACCTGTGGATGAGTCGGCTACACCTCAGGGGACTATTGTTAGAGCTCTTTTAGTAACAAGCCAGACTAATCCCTACCTTTTACTCAGGCACATGCTCTAATAGCCTTGCATTACAGTGATTTTTCTGTGTCAGGACAAGAGTTCCTGATACAGGTGCTATTTCCAAACACACCACTATTCACTGACTCTGAACAACGGTTGAAATATTTATATTTTCGCTCTCGCTGCTCGGTGGTGTTCTGTTTACTGCTTTTTCCTTCTGTCTGTCTCTGGCTCTCTCTCTCTTTGTATGATTCTGTTACTGGCCGCTCCTCTTCCCTCCCTCTTTCTCTCCCTCTTTTACATTGGGAGGTGAGGTTATCTTGTTGAAGGCCTGGCAAAACTGGGATGTGTTTATGTAATAACGGCAACTAGTATCCATTGTCATGCCTAAGAAGGGGCTAAATGCATTCCTCATTAAATTCATAATAGCTCTCAGCCACAGCCGTATAAAAATATCTTCTTATGTTGCAATTGCATTCACAGGCAAAAAATAGGAGAAAGAACACCAGTCATGAAAATATTTCTGTAGTACTAAAGTTAAATCCCCCTCAGGTTGACCCAATATGGATCACTGTACTCTCACTTTCTGCTGTGAAATGTTTTGCAGTTTGTCAATGATGATCCCGCTCTGTATAATTATGAAAAATTAATTAAGACTTGTACCATCTATCAACCTACGGAGGTTTTGATGATTAATAAAAGCAATGTACTCTGTCCACCCACACACTCTGTCTCACTCTGTGGGTGCATTGTGTAATTTTTGATGATTGCAGTGATAAAGATTCTTCAAGTATTACTGTTCATTACACTTCTTTGTGCTGTCAGTGTGTCTCAAATGACTCTGCACAGGAATGTGCCTCGAGCGCAGGAACAGAGGAATAACTCTGCTGTCAGATGTGACAAAGTGAGAATTATGAGCACATCAAAAATGCCTTATATCAGTACGTGAAATGCAACGGTGGCTACAGTCAGCAACCAAGTGATGGAGAGGAGGGAGCGCTTAATGCTCACTGCTCTACATATGGACAATCAAGAGTGTAGTTTTGGTGTCAGACATGGGGGCGACACAGTGTAGTCTGTGGTTGTTGAACCAGACAAAAAATGAATGGTCTACATTTCCATACATTTATATTAACCTCGCCAATAACAACAATGACACTGGTCTTTGTGCCTTCCATACATCCAACAAAAGAATTAGAAATGTGGCCCAAACGTACAGTATGTATCATTAATGCAAAAAAAGCCTGAAAATGTCCACTATTAAAAAAATTTAAAAAATTAAACAAAACAAAATAATGTTGGGTCTATGTGGCCTGACAGGTGAAACCCAGGGATGAAGCTTAAAGGAAAATACCAGTGTTTTCAGCTTTTGACTTATTCTCATAACTTTAGCCACCACCTGCACTGTAGAGATTCAGGTACCGTGACTGAAAGTAAACACAGAAGTTAGCTATTGTTGCTAACGGCATAAAGCTCTACCAAGGGGGTAAAAACTAAAATGTGTGTAAAATTTAAGGTAACTTGAAAAGCCTTAGGAGGCTCCACGGCTTGCCCTGATAAATGTTGTTGAATTGCGCCCCGAAATCGGAGGTGTCGGGTGCAGAGTTTGCAGGTCCCATAGTCAGAACAGCTGTTATGCGAGCTAGCCCCGTGTTGAACAATGCCAGAATTTCCCTTTAACAGATTTCAATGAGTGAATCTAACTGAAACTGTAAAAGTGGGAGAGACAAAAATAAGGTTATGAAAAGAGTGGCGGACATTTCCCCCCCATCCTCGGTGGATTCATTTATTACTAGTTTGAAAGGCAAATGTCTGTCATTTAAAATTCTTGTAAATTCTTGTATAAGTACTTGTATATGCAGTGGGATGCGTGCTGTGTATGTACATACGTATATCTTGTTTTTTTGAGGTCGGTCAGATAGTTTGTGATCAGAGTAAGTTGTAACATGTGTTTCATCAACAAAGCCTATGAGGAAAACATTAGACAAGTTATTTACTTAGAAAGGATCTTGAGAAAGAAACGTTAGCTCAGACGTGCTTCTTTATAGAAGAGAAACGCAGGAACTTCATTTTCCAGCCACCTTCTGAAACTCTGGTCAGAAACATGCAGTCCTTGAGCAAAACTACTTGAAACCTCGCCATCCTCTGAGATCTTTGATGTATAGTGAAGATGCTGTGTCTCCTGTCACTGCTGGCGGAGGAATCAGTCATCGCTGCCTTTTTTATATTCTCTCTGGTACTGTTGCCTTGCTGCTTTGGAGCCTCCCTTGTCACATCCCTGTGCCTCCAGTGAAGTTAAAATGTTCCACCAAAGTGTATTATCACTTCACTGATCACACATTTAATGCTCCGCTGCTCCACAGATTAAAGTCTGTGTCTTAAGAGTTGTATCAGAGGGTGTTTTGTATCATAATTTGTTATGTTTTTTTCATTATTAGTTAGGTTTTATTTACTTTGGTTCTCTATTTTTGCATTATGACGGGTGCTATTATCGTTTGGTATGAGTCATATTTTGAGTCTCATGAATCATATTCTGTTCATTTCTGTTTTTTTCTCTTCAGTTCTAATTTGGGTTACAAAACTCCCCTTTTCACCAAAATTATTGCTTCATTAGGGGGCCCTTTTTTTTTTACATACATAAAAATGCATCTGCTCAGTGCATGAGTTTAAATACTGTCTGTCATGGTGCTTTATGTTTTATGACTGTCTGTAAATTTCCAGTGCACCACTAAAACACTGTATGTTAAACCTATGTGACCTTCTTTGCCTGTGTGTGGGCGGATTCACAGGTATAGTTTCATTTACAGATTTAACCCAGGGGAGGACTTCTTTTCACCAGTGCAGACACATATTTGTCCTGAGGCGTTGTGGTCTGCACCTGCAGAATGTTTTACAGATGAGTTTACACTTTGTTTGGCTAAAAATCCTTCAAGTCCTATGCCCCCTCACCATGTATCTCACTAAGGACTGACTTCAATTTTACTGAGTGGATCTCTCTTGGAGAATTCAGATCAATTAAAATGGAGCTGGAATGTAAGTTTACTTGTTAACGTATCTGCTGCTTAACTGACTTGAATGGTTACTGCTTTGCTCTAAAGATCTGTTTCAACATTTATTAACTGGATGTTTTGTCATTTTATTTTGTATTTGTATGTTACATCTTAGTATGCTTATGGGTATGTCACTCTTGATTAAAAGATGTTTAATCTAATTGAGAAATGACTTGTTTATGTAAAAGGAGAATTATTATTATTACAAAATTGTACTCTATTGTGTTGTATTCTGTTCTGTCCTGTGGGACATACTGCACTGTGCAGACTATGCCATGTATTGCAACATGAATGTTACCTTTGGCTGTGCTGATGATTGCTGAGTGGGTGTCAGGCCTTCAGTGAATTTGCAACCAAGTAAGACAACAAAATATGTCAAAACATGTTTTTCACCTACCACTGCTTGTTCTAGTCATGCCTCACTCGTCCTCAACCTCCTTCTCCTCCTCCTCCTCCTCCTCCTCCTTCACCATTTTGTTTGAACTTGGACCTTGTTAATGGTGAGAGGAAGTAGAAGTTAAACTGTAGAATTAAGAGTTTGAGTAAAGACATGAGTGGGAGTCTCGTTTCATGAAAGTGCAGATAATAGATTCAACCTCAGTCAGTCAGTCACAGTTTGTCTGGGGGATGAAAACACTGATATTTCACATCTGATGAGTCAGAACGGTCATTGCATTTGTAAACAGATAAACATTTCATTTGTGTGTAACTGAGCTCAGCAGGTTTTGTAACCTGGTGTTGGACTAGAGTTGTGTTGTTGATCATTATTAACTTTTTCATTGTAGTATCTCTCAACAACTTTATAAGTGATTTATTTCAGCGTGACCTTTGTAAATGCCCATAAAATGAATGATCAACAGTCATAACAGCCTCATTGCACATTTCCATAATATGATTACTAAGACGGCTGGAAAGTAACACACTGTCCCTTCACTCTGGTTTCTACAGTTTATCAAGACTATGACTCTATAGCCACGCTAACAGCTCTCTAAGGTCATACTCATTCATAGCAGTGCTTTGAGCTAACCTTCAAAAATAGACAAATGACAATTTCCACCTGATAATGGCGCTAGATCACACGTCAGGGAATCGTCAAACTACAGTTAATCCTGAGAGTAGCATGAGTGTGTGTACCAAGGTTCATGGCTTTCGTCCAATACTTATCAAGACATTTCGCTCAAAACAATAAATGTAAACCTCGTGGTGGTGCTAGAGGAAAAGCCAGGAACACCAGAGTTAATAGGACATGTCATCTGAGGAGCATGAATGTCTGTAGAAAATTTTGTCCCAGTCTATCCAGTTGGTGTTCAGTTTTTTTAGTGGCTGACTGACTTACCAAAACCGCCATCGCTTCACCCATACCACGAGTGTGGTTAACTATGGGTAATCACTACACACATCTGTAGTTGTGACAGATTAGTTCAGTCCTAAGTGTTATTCCAAACTGCAAAGTGAAAGGATGAGTTGGGTGCTAATCTACTAAAGCACATCAAAGTATGTTTTTTGGATCCCTGAGCTTTTCATTTGGATTTTCCAATCAAATATAAAAAAATGGGCGTAATCATAGCGATCATTTGTCCATCTGCTATAAAGAGAATTTTTTAAACTTCCCCTTCTTTAAAGATAAAGTCATTAAGTAAACAGATATAGATACTGAGCTTTTTTTCAGCGAGTTTTCTGAGAGTTATCAACTGAGGCATCCGTCAGCTAAATTCGCAGGAAAGCTTGATATGTCTCCCCATCCCCAGCAGCCTCTCAATCAGCCAGTCCATTTTGTTGTGGTTCCCTGTGGCTCTACTCTGTTGATGCATAGAATCGTCAGAACCCTTTCTGCGATGTCCCTAATGAGTTTTTCATTATCGCTGACATCAACTGAATGGCAATGAAACAGAGGTATTAGGGCTGTATTTAATTGAATCTGAGGGGGGAGAAATTATTAGACATGGCCACATGGTAGAGCAGTTAAAAGCGGAGAGCGTTCGGCTGCATCCGGAGATCAACTTGTCATCTCGTCACTGATCGTGACTTCCATGGCTCAGGGTTGTGCTCCGTGACAAGACATGATGGATTCACGCCCCCGGGGGATACCCCTTACCTGTATATGTGTGTGTGCGCGTGTGTGTGTGTGTGTGTGTGTGTGTGTGTTTGCGTGTCTGTGTGCCTGCGTGCCTCACCTCCCTCCAACCAGCCGTGATCCAGAATACTCCTCACTAACTGTTACAGCAGCAGTGTGAGTGACTGTGCATGTTGTGTATTCGTCGTTGATGTTGCCTTCTTGGGTTTGTGAAGGACCAGGCAAAAGTCCTCTGATCACTTCAGTGCACGTCTCCAAGTCATGTCAGCGACCCAGATAAGCAGAAAACCACAGAGTGAGAAATAAGTTAGTCAATGGGAAGAAAAAGGGAACTTGGCAGCTTGGTCAGCAGCCATTTTTGGTGTATGAATATAGCGACCATATTTGGCTTGTTGAGGGAAATGATCTCTTTCTTTTCTGGTACACTGACAAAAACACTTAATGCCCACAGAGAGGTAAAAATATCACATCTCCCAGGGTGCTATAAAATCACTATCTTGTGATGTTAGCTTTTTTTTTTTTTTTTTGCAGACTATAAATGTCTAGGTTTCCATTCTAGAAAATCAATCTGCACGGAGTCAGTCTGTATTTGATTTTCTTTGTGTTATTCTTAAGCTGAACACTCCTCGCTTATGCAACTCTGCCACAAGGAGAGCAGATCAGAAGGTCGGCACAACTTCTGCAGCACAGAGAAGATTGTCTGCACTTAACCTTGTGTGCCTGTTTGTGCATGTTTACAAAAATACACGAATGCGGCATTTGATCCCAGGTTACAGTAATATCTGCCTAGGTTGTTTAACTGCGTTCAGGTTGTCCTTGTTATCAACAAGTCAATGAATTTAAACTCGCTCACTGTCGTGTCGCCATGTGTTATGCAGCAGCGCTTTGCTGTAATTGCTGCGTGTTCTTACGCAGCAGTATTTGACCCGATGAAAAATGTAAACACACAGGCAGGTTATGTAACCCAGTATAGGATGTCAGGGGGTTAGTGATTGGACTAAAAACAGAGCGTGAGCTCACTCAGACCTATGCGACATTTGTTCAAATCAGTGTCACATGTTTAAAAAATGTTTTCCTACCTATCAAACCTATAAGCATTAGTGATCTGTCATGTAATGATTGTGTTTTGTATGAATGCATATGCGTTTTATTTTTAATACACTTTATACTGTATCTCAGGCATGTAGTCATCAGTTAGTTTTCTCAAGATTTTATCTAGTTTACGTTTACAGTTTGTGTTTTAGTTAATTACATATTAACAAAAGCCAAAGAATTGCAAGTGAGCTGAGGCTATATTTGCTATGATATGTGGCATTATCTACTTGGTGAATATTTAGTGCTTGTGTATCTGTCCTTTCAAAATCAAGCATAAGTAAATAAATAATAGTGTTTATGTCATTTCTCAGCATTAATGAGTAATTGGCAGGATAAAAGAGTCAGAGTGAGCAGCGGAACGAGAAAAACATTGAAGGAAGAAACACACCCAGTGCTTTCTAAGTAAAGATTACAGTGTTGAAAACTTGTTTTTTTAGTGTCAATGGGATGAAAAATGCACAACAAATGCCCTTGGAATTTTCCCTTCGCTGTTTCTCTGCAGCGTAGCTGTTGGGAAAATAACAACATGAAGTGATAGGTTGCTGAGTCGTGATCATTTTACCCTTTTTTAATGACTGCCTCTTAATTTTATTCAGCTCCAGTGTTATTGTAACCGTTTTCTTGATGGGAATTTGATCCGACAAAAATAATCACAGAGTCCTTTTTGGCAGAGCACAACCTTGGATGTGATTTAATTGTCATTGCAGATGGAAGGAAAGAATGTTGACGCTGTGAAATATGTGACTGAACTTGGATTATTTGAAGTTTTATCTCTTTCTCTCTCTCTCTCTCTCTCTCTCTCTCTCTCCCTCTCTCTCTCCCTCCCTCTCTCTCCTTTGAGCTTATCTCTGTTTGTGTTGCTGCGTGGAGGCAGGCGAGGCACTCTGCCAAGAAGTTACATTACTGTCGCGGGTTGACATAAACGTGGGTGTATAAAGGACTTGGAGGGCTTAAATACTTTATTGTGTGTGTAATGTGAACTGAGCAATTATATCTGCCAGCCTTTCAAACAAAGAGCTCCTATCAGGCAGGTTCATGTGTTTTTAATTAACAGTGTTCAGTTTTAAGACATGAGCGGGCTAACCAGCGAGAAATCAAAAATAGAGCCTTGATGATCAGTAGATCTGAGGCGCTGCAGTATAATGTAATTCTTTATGATGCTGATGCTGTTGATGACAGGACAACTGTGGCTGTCCTGCAGTGAAAAAAACAGGACAAAAAGTGGTTGTATTATATACAGTATATTGTTGTGGGGAGAAACTCATACAAGCTCTGACTTTTTGAAGCATCTGCATCAAATATTTCTTTTAGCCGGGATTGTTTGTTTAAAATTTCTTCCCTCTTGTGGATTTGTGGGTTAACCAGCATCTGTCATTTACAGTATTATAGTACTGCTTGACTGTTTCGACGCCCTCATGTGAAATCTTAAAAATACATCTGTCTGAATTTAAATGTAGTTTCTCTTTTAGGCTAAGAGGGAACTTGAGGATCATGTTTACTAGCACATTGGAGCAATTTGGCAGACTGCTAACCCATTCAGCACAATGTTGCACTAATCCAGTTTTAAAATAATTAGCTGCAGACTAGCAGGGCTGTGAAATTCCTTTCCCTTATTGTAAATGTTCCTGTTGTAATTTCTATCCTTTTCAGCTAAAAGTCAGTCTTCCCAGAGAGGAAATTGATTTTTGGCTATAAAAGTTTTCACATCTCTTTTATTCTTCCTTTCAAATAAAATATATTGAGATAAAAATGTTAGACCTAAACAAATGTTGGCAGCAAAGAGGTAAAAATACATGGTGATTTTATCGCACAGTGCTGCATCAGCACACTCTTTTCCACCTAAATGGATATTCTCATTGTCACTGTTTCCTTTCCCTCAGCTCCCAACCTGAAGGGGCGACCTCGGAAGAAGAAACTGTCCATTTCTCAGAGGAGGGACTTCCAGGGTCAGGCTCAGGGTCAAGGGTCATCAGGGTCAACCCAGGGGTCAACAGCAGTGGCAGCACAGGACCCCAGCAGCCCAGAGAGCAAAACTACTACCAAGGTAAGATAAGGCAAGATAAAATTAGACAAAATAACATAAGATCCCTGAGGAGAAATTCACATGCTACAGAGTCACAGAGACAGACTGAGAGGTAATAAAATAGATTTAAAAAAAATGTAAATGAAATAAATGACAAAGAATTTAATAAGAGATTAAGGAAATGAGAAGGGTGGCATTGAAAAAGCTTCATACAATCTACACATTACAATACTTTAGACTACAAAGGTGAGTTATCTAAATATTTGTGCAAGAGAAGTCCAGCACAAAAGGCAGCCCTCGTGAAAATATTTATCAGAGAAATAAAGTGCATTGTATGAAGAGTATTATACGGTAATCAGTAACTTCAGGTCTCCTTTGATGTGATAGTTGCAAAACCAACGGCTTTCCAGGTCACCAGTTACAGGACAAGGTGGCGACGTTTTGATTTCTGATTCACTGTGAGAGACACGGCAACAGTGTGTTGACGTCGTGCGGTGTCACATTCTGTACAGTACATGCAGTACACGTGACTGTGAAGGCCCTATGCTACATTACGGGTTGACACAGTTGACATACGGTATCAATGTAGTGCTTGTCTATGGGAGAGGGATATGTTTAGGGGAACAACATAAAACATTAATTAATTTTGGGAAACTAATTTTATTGTATTAGAGAACTTCAAGGTCTTTTAGATGATGATGGGAACGTTTTTTTTCTATTCAATTTTATATTTGTGGTACACTAGGTCAAACAATATAGGGATTATTTTGCCTGCCGATTATTTTCTTGATTAATTGATCAATTGTTTGGCCTATAAAGTGCCAGAATACGGTGAAAAATTGTTAGGTACAGTCTTCTAAAGCCCATGGTCATCAAAGTGCCCGTTTTGTGCGACCAACGGCCCAAAATATAAAAAATATTGAATTTACTGTCACATAAGACTAAGAAAAGCAGCAAATCCTCAGATATGACAAACTGGGACTGTTATTTTTAAACTTAGAAAATTATTTAAACTATTAATCGTTTAACAAACTATTTGCTGACTGTTTCTGTCGATCAATTAATAGACTAATTGTTGCAGCTCCAAACGAACATAATTTGTTTTCATCTGACTAATTTATTCCTTGATAGATCAGTCATGAGAGCATAATTATTCATCAGTCTTTTCTCTTCCTCGAACCACAATAGTGACAATTTAAACACGTAAAACATGGCCCCACAGTGGGACAACACGTTTCCACTTTTTTCCCGCTACATTTTCCAAAAACAAGAGGCAGTAATGTGAAAATAGAAGAAACACTGAACTGCTATTGTGATCCCGTTACTCGCTGAAGAAAATGTAAGGCTAATTATATTGTGTGACGGGTTTTTGGTGCATTTTCTTAAAGAAATCAATCATTTTCAGTTTATATTTTAAAAGACTTTGTATCAATGATTCTGTATTTTGCACTGCTTCTTTTTTATCGAGCCTGTATCCAATATTGGTTGTAATATTCAAAGTGAAGGAAATAAAGCCCTTCCACAGCTGTTATTCCTATGACCTTGGAGCAGTTAAATCAATATTAGCAATCCTGTCTCGAAGTTGCAGTCAATCTAATCTGTTCCTAATCTTTGACAGGAAGAGCTGCTCCATTGATAATCAATGAGATGCTGCGTTTGTGGCCTGTAAAAATATTTGTTTGTGCTTGAACCCAAACACATTTCATCCAAACCGTCTGACATCATTTGAATAACGCTCTGTTAAGAGTTCAATTTTCATCTAAAGTTGCATCCACTGACTCTTTACGCCCTCTCTTTACAGGTCAAACCCAACTGTAAAACGGTACCCAATGGAAAAATAACCCCAGCATCCAAACATAAGGCCAATGGCCTCAGCAAGAAATCCTCAGCTGAGGAGAAGGAGAGAGGGAAGGATAAGGAAAAGGAAAAAGAGGAGAGGAGCGAGAAGGAGGAGAAGAAAGAGGAGGAAACATCAGAGGAGAGTCGAGCGGAGGAGCAGGCTTTCTTAGTGGCACTCTACAAGTATATGAAAGACAGAGACACACCCATAGAAAGGATTCCCTTCCTTGGCTTCAAACAGAGTGAGTAGGATGACTTATTCTCTTATATCCTCACTGGCAGTGTTTAAACAGTAGTGTACTCTAGTTTAGACTCAGCAGTCCAATAACAAAGTTTGTGTGGATACATTTTACCTGGTTTATTTTGGAGATTTAGGTAATAACACCATTGGACAATATTAGCAGTCTGAAAGGTAAAAGACACACGAAGGAACGGGAATAGAAGTACTAACACCTGTTCGGAATTTCCATGCAAAGAGAAAAAACACATTGTTTGAACCCTAGAATGGCTTGTGCTCAGAGATAAGAAACAAAAGTATTTGTTTCAAATTACAGTTTAGATATCAGAGTGAGTAAGTCATACACGAGAGTGAAATAGGCAAGGGAAAACCCCGTGTGGATTTTAATCAGGATCTCTAACCACATGTTATCTACAGTGCCGCCCTGTTGTGATCAGTTGAGAAAGCAGTAGCTGCTTTAGTGTCAAGTCAGTGGCAGATTATGTCCTAACTATCCAGAATATGAGAGCTTAAGGGGAAGAACTTGGGATGGCTCCCAACGACTGCAGACCTTGTGCCCAAAATCTCTAAATTACACTGCTGTTAAACTGTAAAAAACACACATTAAATCTGCAGTAGAAATTAACTAAAGGAAAAATTGTCTCTGTTGAGATCACATCTAGCGGTTAGTAAAAGACTCTGGAGGCTCCCTGTCAGAGCACGTTTTGCTTGGCTTCTATATAAGGAGAGAATATCTTCTCACACTTGTCAAAGGGGTTTCCTGTTAAGGCCAAGAACGTCCTCTAACAGTGTTAAAAGAACTCATATGTATGGGAAACATGGCAGCGCGAGACGAAAGATTTCGAATATAGGTTAGATGCTTAGCTTGCACTCGGTGTACACGGGACAGAGAGAAGACGCATGCACGTAAACGTTATAAACATCACACTCTGGTCTCTTTAAACTGAAAAAGGGCATTTGTTTTAGGTGCTTGAGCTCGAGGCAAGACACGTGAGAACCTGAGTTCTCTTTCTAAAAACCGCTTTCAAATCGACTTCTTTCTCAGTCTTTAATCAATGAAGGAAGTCACATTTGTGTTAATGTCAGAGGAGCCGAGAAAGATTTCGCAACTCACATCGGAACATGGCACCACAACATCGGCAAATTAACGAGAGGCGGGAGAGGGAGAGAGATGTCTTTTGAATTTAATAGTGACAGTTTATAGCACAGTAAAATTAATTACTCTAAACTATTACATGAAGGTAAGCTGTGGTCGCCTCGACTGCTGACCTCACTGTGATATTTTGACAATCCTGTCATCTAGACTGGCGACACGTTGTAGCTTAAATAGGTCATTGTGGTTGAGGGAGATAGAGAGAGGGAGTGAGGAAGATGTAGAGGGATACGGAGGGAGAATTACATACCCAACATGCTTTACTTTTGGTTGGCATTTCTCAGTTTGAGCTCAGAATAAAGTCGAGGTCCACGCGCCAACTGTTTTACATACAGTACATGCTTTGAATCTCAAAACCAGACACATCATAAGCAAGGCCCTCATTAAAATGGTGAAATCATGCTGTTTAAACTTCGTCCTTGGCAGTGAGCACACATCAGCACATGTAAAGAGGAGGGAAAAAAAAGAAAACACATCATAATTAATAGAAAACACCCTTAGATGTAATCAGGTGCCGTTTTCATAATCCTTCTACAAATGCATTAAAAGATCAAAGAACTCAGATTCCTGTAATGGAAATTGAAATTATGTTATTTGAGTTGCATTTGGGTAATAATCTTTTTATGAAGTTCTCTGGAGTTTAGCAAAGCAACAGATGGTTGAATGATTTACCAGACTTAACCATGCTTCGTTGGCTGGTCTACTAAAATATCCATTGGATTCACCTTCTAAAAACACCCCCCCCGATCTGATTCTGAGCATGGGCTATTTATGTAGGCTACACTCCACCGCGTCTCCTAGCTGTGGAGTCTTACCTGTGTTTTTTAAAGACTGCAATTGTAACTGTTGACAGCCCTGCGGAGAGATACGAACTATTAGAATACAGTTGATCCTTTAACTCGAATGGCTCGTAACATATTTTAAACCCAGTAATTTTAATTTTGCTGGTTTAACACGGTGTCCACTTGTTTGCCTGCCTCACTCTCATGTGGAATTTATATTTCACTTCGGGGGTTGTATGTATTAAACATCATCGGAGGTGCTGATCTGAGACCAGTCAGCCTCTTAACCCCACGTCTGTAATAATAACATGTATTTTACACTGACTACCATCGTAACCTTCAAAGCATCTCGTTGAGAAGCTGTGGCTGAATACGTTCGCTGCAGCTAATGAGGATTTTCATCAGTGCGCTGATTATTTTCTCAGTTAATCATGTGTCTCTAAAGTATCAGAAAACAGGGATTCATGTTGACATATTCAGATTTTTTCATCAGCTTGACCAACAATGCAAAACCCAAAGATATTTTATGTTTACTGTCAGAGAAGCCAAAAAAGCAGCACATCTTGACATTTGACTAAAACAATTACTAGATCAATATTTCTGCTTAAAAAAAACGACTGAAACGATTATAAAAAATAGTTGCAGATTATTATTCTTTCTTTCGAGCGACTAATTGTTTCAGCTGTAATGCCGTTTTCTTCTTTTTTTATATCTAGCGTATGGAATGCCTCAAGATGTCCCCATTCAGCAGCCCCTGACTAACAATTCGAGAGAAAAAAAAAAAATTGTGGCTCTAAATTACTTCAGAAAACCCCGTCATAGAGGCTGAATGCACATTAGCACCTGAATCACAGGAAATATCAGAAAACAGTTGGCTGTTACATTTGAGGGGCAGTTCAGCTGGAGAGGAAGACTGTGGCTGCAGTTTACTCATGCGACTTGCTGCCCTTCTGTTTTTTTTGTTTTTTTAATCACTTGGTTAATATTGAATCTACAGCTGCTGCCACTGAAGTTGTACGGGTGCAGTAGAATTGTTGAAAGAAAATGAGAGAGAGGAGGAATAAAACAGGAATAGTAGTGGTTACATTTTATATTCGGAAGATCCTTGGTCTGCAAGATTAGCTAGTAACTGTGTGTGTGTGTGTGTGTGTGTGTGTGTGTGTGTGTGTGTGGCTATCCCAGACGCATGTGTGCCTCAGTTCTTGGGCATCAGCTTGTGATTGTGAACATCAGTTCCAATTTGTCTCTCTCTTTCAGCCTTGTTGTCTAATTGCCATGCCATCGGTGTGTCACTGAGGCTGCATTGTGTTCCTGTTTTGTCATCCTTATCTCAGTGATAATTGCCCCTGCCAAATAGAGGGGAATTAAGAAAAGAAATTGCTAATGACAAGACATCTAAGAAAAGGCATGTTCTCTCATTTCCTTTATCTGCTATGTTCCCTCCCAGTCCCGTGTACTATTGTAGTAATTACAGTCGATGCATAACAAGCTAGTTAAATAGACCATCTTTCTGTTTCCACAGTCAGATAGCACAATACGCCAGAGTGCTCAGTTCAAACAGAAAAACCTACCCAGCTCCCTTTGTTATTCCACCCGTGCATTGACAACGGTCGCAGAGAGGAGGGAAGGAAAAAATCAATGCTGTCAAATGCGGAGATAGGAAAATGTCATTTTGACAAATGCAAGGCTTTGTGTACGCACAGATTGAATTTTGATGGATTTCTCCCCAGGCGAGGCCTCCTTTTCTTATTTATAGGCCTTCATATAAAAATGTTAAACAATGATGTTACGGAAAGCAAATACAAATGTCATTGGCACAAAAAGTCCCCCAATGAACATGTGCTTCTTTGTGGGAAATATTTTCTTTCAAAGATAGACAGCCATTTGAAGCCTTTCTGAAAGCCTACATGGCTATTTTTAGGAAAATGTTACACAAGTCTTGTATTTTGATATGGCCTGTCATGGGGTATTTGCATGGGGAAATCAATGCAAATGAATTTGCATTAGTTCAAACAGAAGTTTGAGCATATTGCCAAGCGTTTGTAATGGTTTTCATTCATACCTGCAGGCTGCAGCTGAGGGTTAACAAATCTCTTTGTCAGGATGAAGCATACGCTGTATTTTATCACATAGCAGTGATTGTACAAATACTCAATATTAATTTGCATCCTTTCAGCTGAGGTGGAGCGTTGCTTTGTTTGAAAATGAAAAAAAAAGCCCTTCAGTTTGCCATTCCAGGAATATGTAATTACTATATTACTTTGAGATGTTCCCATTATGATCACCACTGTTTATCTATCTATCTATCTGTCTAACTGCCCGTCTGTCTGTCCGTCCTGCCTTCCTTCCTGCCTTCCTTCCTTCCAGTGGTCGAAATTAACTAAGCACATATAATCAGCTACTGTACTTAAGTATTTGGGTTTGATATAAAGTATAAAGTATGTATGATACTTGTACATAACAACATTTCAAAAGGAAATATTGAACTTTTTACTCACTAAATGTATTTCCTTAATGTACCTATTATCATAGTTGGACTACCGACGTATTATATCATATCACTTGTACTGTACATTTTGTATATTGCTTTTTGTTTATATTGTACATACCACAGTCACTACCCTATTTATTTTTCATTCTATACATTCATTCATCTTTGTATAAAGTATATCTATATGCACTTTCCTACTATTTAAAGTATTGGATTCGATGCTAAATGGAATTTTGTTGTACTGATAACGTGTGCACTGAAAATAAAGTGGAATCTAATCTAATTTCACAGCTACTGTTACTACATTCTTTACAGATTTAGATTTTACTTACTAAACATATCATCAGCTTATAAAATATGGCGCATTGTTTGTAGGTTAAACTACAAAACAGTTTACAGAGTTTGTTGGATTCACTCCACCATGACCAACTACATCATTTGAATACTGTTTTCTTGTTGACTAGTACTACTAATCCAATAATGCAATACGTAATACAAAACTGAAAGGGGCCATTCAGCATAATGAGTCCTTTGGTGTTTGATATTTAAGTACATTTCTCTGGTAATATTTGAATTAACAACCTGAACTTGTAATGGAGTATTTTTACAATTTGGTATTGCTGCTTTTACTTAACTGAAGGATCTATATAATTCTTCCAGCACAGAATTTGTCTACCTCTCTCTGGTGTAATGACTGTATATGACGTCATGTGTTTCAGCTCAGGTCCTTTCCCAGAGTTCCTGACTGCCTTGTTTGTCTTCTGTCTCCCACAGTCAACCTTTGGACTATGTTTCAAGCTGCTCAGAAACTCGGAGGATATGAGTTGGTAAGTATTCACATATGTGGCAATTTATTCCTTCTCTTTGGACGAGATCCCTCCCTTCTTTCGTCTGTCTCCTCCTCGTTCTATTTCCTTCCTTCTGATGACTCCTTCTCTCTTTTTCTCTATTATCTCTCCCTCATGTTGGTGCCTTCCTACATAACCCCCTTCTTTCCTCCTCTCTCTGTTCTTTCTGTGCCGTCGTTTTGCCCCTTGAGGTCAGTCACTATTTTCCCAAGAAGAAAGTCCTGCTCAGAGCCACATTTAGCAAAAATGATGCCATTGTTTCAAAACCCCCTTTGGAGTGGAAAACACATGTTCCTCTGCTCTGCACTGGTGGGGGGGGGGGGTTGGTTAAATCGTTCATTTTTTCCCATGTTGGAGATGAAGTGATGAAGTGAAATTCACATATACTGTATATACCCATTAGTCCACACATGTACTTAATGCACACACAGACACAACCAATGTGAGTCAGAAATAATATATGAGGCTGAGGCATTTAACTTGGCAGCCTTACCTGCCGTTTATTCACACAATATTCATGTGCGACTAGTTTCCAAAGTTAAATCAATGTTTGATGTTGAGTCGTCAAGTGCATTGCCCATGCCTGTTTCTTCATTAGCTAGCTGGTATAATGTCATCCAAGGGGACAGCCAGACCTGGCCATAAACAGGATACAGCTCATATAATTGGGGCTCATATCCTTTTAAAACCCACATATCTGCGGCTGATTATCTCACGTTTCATGTTGAGGCTTTGTTAAATCTGTGGCAGCCTGGAGTTTTGTGTCTTGTCCATCATCTGTTATGGGATAAGGGGTTATAGCAGGAACAACTGACTGCATGATGTTAACAGAGCTTATTATGTTAGAGAATTGAGTGTTGAGGATTCAATAACTGGAACATCATGACTCAGTAACTCCCCAAGACCTCAAAATGATGTCAACCTCTTATGTTTTTCTCTTTGTTTTTTTTTTTTAAGTCTTTCTTCCCCACATATTTTTTAAAATTTACTCACCCTACATCCATTTTATTGTCAGCATTAATCTCTCTTTCTTTTTCTCTTTGTCTTAATACTCTCTGTCTTCTCATCCATCCCTCCAGATCACAGTGCGCAGACAGTGGAAGCATGTGTATGATGAACTGGGCGGGAACCCCAGCAGTACAAGCGCCGCCACGTGTACACGTAGACACTATGAGAGGTGAGTTATTATGTTCGGCGCTTATTCTGTGTTTGACACGTGATTGTTATGCATGCACAGGTGGAACACTTTGCATCGCCAGAAGTGTGTAAGCTGCCCCACAGCTGCATTAGATATGATTTCACAACGCTGGACACTGCAAGGCAAACATTGATCTTACTCAGAGGAAGTCGGTGCACTTACTTGCAACGGTGGGATGGTTTACAAATCATTCCTCACTGTCTCTCAAATGCAGTTCTAATAAAATTAAGAAATGCATTCCTCATGGACCTAAATCAATTCATGATGAGATGAGATTCAGTTGTTTTCTTAGGATTAATTGATTAGCTGCATGGCACTGTGGAACCAATTATGCTGTAAACTCCACCCATGCTGTTCTACAAGCAGGCTAAAGAGAAATGCTCAAAATAATAGCCAAGTTTTGAATTATTAACTAGCCTACATGGATACACATGTACAGTAACTATCCTTTCCACCATATATACATTGCAGGCACATAAAGTTGCAAGACTAAATGAAAACACCAGTCTAATGTATTCATCTAATCATTCAGCCTGATACTGCAGCATTTTGAACCTCCACATTATAATCACTCAGATGGTAATACTAGACCAAAGAAAGCATATGGATATGATCCTGAGGGAGCTGCGAGGGTATTATGCGGGACTGCTTGCACGCACTCACACACCCGTGCACACCCAAGCACGCATGCTCGCCCACTTTCCCAAGGTTAAACAAATGCCAAATATGATCTTCCCAACAAGAGATAACCAGTCGCTCATGAAGCAGGTCATTCCTCCGGGCCGGCGACCCTCTCCACATCTCTGTTGGTGCTGCAGGTTCATGCATCAGCACAGCTCAGGCTAACACACACACTTGTCATAGAGCGATGTAATACAGCATTATACCAGCACTACCGTACGAGGGAGCGGGGCAGCTTCATATTGTGTCAAGACTGCATGCTGTAAGCGAATTTGCGCGCATAGGCAGTGGCGGCCAGAGCGGCTTTTCCAGGAAATCTGTGAAACCATAGGTGTGACAGTGTATTGTTCAGTGTGTCGTATTTGTACACAAGCTGACAAAGTGCCTCTAAATGTTTGGCTGAGGGTGCTCACATTGTTTACGCTGCGTTCCCAGCTCTTCTTCACTACCTCAAACAGGGATATGCTTTATAAGAAGAGCAGCTCCACGGTGGAGTTCCTTATTTATATTAATAGTAGACATGATATTCAGCATCTGGCATGATGATGCATATCATTTTATTGCTAAAGTCAGAATATGCCTTTGATCCTTGTTTTGTGATGAGTCTCTGCCTAGAAGCTACGCTGAAGCCAGATGTAAAAATCTGTATTGCTCATCAGTTTATAAGGTGTAAATATGGTCGTAGGAAGGCAGACGCGGTAGGACAGAACCGTGTGGGAAGCGCTGAGGTGTGACTGCTGCTGCGCTGGCCTTTCCCTCTCCAGCCACCGAGAGGCAGCTGAGGGAAAATAATGCTGAATCAATATAAAGCAATAATATCCACACACTGCAGTGAATATCAGGCTGACAGAGAGAGAGAAGGTGTAAGAGGGAGGGCTCGGGGTGATTGGGCACGTGTGTGTGTGTGTGTGTGTGTGTGTGTGTGTGTGTGTGTGTGTGTGTGTGTGTGTGTGTGCGCGCGCACGTGAGAGAAAGAGAAAGAGAGAGAGAGAGAGAGAGATCAGCTGAAGCTGAGCAAGTTTCCATTCAGGAGAATAATTTTAGCTGAGCCTTGGTGTTTGGGCTGCTTGGAGGGCAATTAGCTTCATTGTATTAACTCAGCAAACACAGCCATTCTCTCTGCATGATGAATGAGGCTGTTTGTGGGCTCGCTGAAGTGTGTGTTTTTTCCCCAGAGGTGTCTTTGTTTCCACCTTTAATCATTAGTCAATGTGCTACAGAAATATAATTCACAGGGAAGAATGTACAATGTACACACTGGAAGAACACGTTTTCCTCTTCCCTCAGAAGGATCACTGCTGATTTGTCTCAGCCGGCCAAAGTAGAGTAGAGCAGGAAATAAAAGGTATCGAGCTAGTAAGAGGAAAGGAAACAATATTTCAGGAGATAATTGCTTTAAATTAAGTGGATGTTCTTGGCTGTCTTGGTGTTATTTGGGTTAAAGACTGAATATCCACAAGCATTCTGCTCTCATTTTAAATTATACACATTATCCCTTTACAGCCCTAATGGTAATATCATATGAAATGGTTTCCTAGGAGATGTTATTGTGAAAGATGGAGCCAGCAGCATAATTATTGTATTTATTCTGTCCAGGAGAAGGCGGTAATCACTGGTAGTAATGGAGTTACATAGCTAGAATTGAACAGGAGATAACCTCAGCTAATTGTCATTTTCAGCGTTACTGTTTTTTAGTCACAGAGCGCCGTTCATTAGTGTGCAGGGGAAAATCAATGTAGAAATGTCCAAGCCAAGGTCTGCTGCTGCAGCTATGGGGAAGCTTTAATGATATTTATTTAAACGGTTTCCCGAGATTAGCTGTCAGGGCCCAGCGCTCTGAATTAAAAATGAGGTCATGAAAAAGATGGCATCAATAACCTTGAAATAGACTGCCTTTTGCTTCTGTGCTGTGCCATTTACTCTGTGCTCTCCTCTCTCTCTCTCTCTCTCACTTTCCCCCACTCCCTGCCTTGCACTTCATGCTGTTTCTTTCATTATACAGGTCAGTGCCTTTTAACAGCTCCTACATATTTAAGCTTCCTGGTTTCCTACGTGATCTCTTGTTACAGAAACATCACATTTCACTATATCTGTTCATTTCTGCCTCTTACAGATTTTTAATACCTCACCATGCCTTGGCACTCTAATGTAATTGCACAAAAGGATTGCTATTGGGACGGGAGGGGGGTTGGGGGGGGTATCTATGGCAACAGAGAAGCAATTTAGAATAATTTGCTATTTAAAAACTCTGAGGTTTTGGGCAATAGCAGAGAGCGCAGATGAGGGATCTTGGATTAAATCATTTCATCTTAAAAGTATTAGATGTTTGCCAGATGTACTGTACACAGAGTTTGAGGCTTGTGAAATATTCTTTGGCTCAGATCATGCAGATACGTGTTTCTTTGAAGACAGATGCGTGCCTGTTCCAATTTTAGTCGACTAGATGTTTTATTGATTCAGCCCTTATTCATTCCTCCTGGTATCGATGTTCCCCTGCATTCACTAAAGCTACTCTCCAGATATAAAAATATATTTGGTGCTCATAATTATTAGGAAACCTTGAGCCAGTCCTCACCCTGAGAATTATAATAGGATAGAGTTCAGATTTGGGGAGGAGAAAAGAAAAGGCAAAGGAGTTTTTTGGTTTTTTTTCATTCTGCTAGATGCTCAGTATTTTGCACTCATCAGCATCTCTCTGCATTGTCCTTGCTGTATTGCATTTACGTCAGATGTAGCACATTATACTTCAGCTTGCCTTGGCTAATACTGTAGCTCAAACACAGAGCTACAGTGTTAATCTGGTCTCTTGTTCTAAAGCTGAGAGTATCATTGGATTGCAATAAGACGTAGTGGGGAGAGAGTATCACCTACATGTGCCCTGTGCTTTTTATTCCCAAAGAGGCAAGGAGACAAGGAAAGACGAAAAGGCGGAACAGATTTCAATGAACAAGTAAAAATGATGGAAAATAAAGAAATAAAGCAGGAGAGAAAGGAGGCAGAGAGAGAGGTTATAGTATGAGACCATCGTTGTATAGTTTCTGTCAGCATTCCTCAGCATTATAAACAATGTCTCAACATGTTGTCCGTATCAATGGCAAAGCAAACAGCCAAATTCTTTGTATATCCGTGACTCTTGTACTGAATCTGGCCCTCAGTTTCAATGAGAAGGCAGCCAAAGAGCTTCTTTACACTGAAATAGCAGGCAGCTATTTTAACCTCTGAGAGCTAAATGGTTTCCCCAAGACAAAATGCTTCATTGAGCATTCAGTGATAAAATTCTCTTTTTTTCAGCAATCTAACAAATCACAATATTGGGTGAGTTCTTAATGCGTGGTATTTAATCAAAAGGTCCAAGGTTTCTTTCCCGAGTGGCAATGAGAAATCACAAATTACGGCACTGAAGTGTGACAGGAAATCAACTGTATGAAAATCTATTCAAGTCTACTGAGATTAATAACTAGTTCAGAGTAGTAGAAAATTAAATTAATGAGGTTCTTGCAGAGATTTCATTCCACTTTAAGGCAGCAAGAGGGAACATATGCCGTAAATTTTTGTGCATTAATACTTGAGTGACTGAAAGACTTGAGTGTTCCTTTATGCAGAATTGTACAAATTTGTTTTAAAAAGCTAGTACTCTTGGCACACACCTGCTATGGCGAACATTTACCACAGGCTGCAGCAGCAGCAGCAGCAGCAGCAGCTAATGAGAGCAAACCCCGGGGAACAGTAGAGGTCATTCTAAATCTGGTATTTTCTGACTTGACAAAGGACTTAAGTTTTTCATACATTCCTGCGCTGCACTCCTGTTTTAACTGCATGAATGAGGGTCACCTCAAGTGGTTTGGCTTCGAGACAAAAGAGGGGCTTTGAGGCATGAATCCAAAGCAGAGGGACCAGCTACAATGTCTATTTATCCCTCTGCTGGCATCTTGTCTCTCTCTTTTTCCTCACCTCTCTCTCTCCGCTGTAGTTATTGTTCTCTCATTTTGCTGATGATGCTCAATGATTGCATTTAGGTGCGATTTGATTTTATCTTTTTTATTGTATTCTCTTTTCCTCACAGGCTTGTAAAAGTAAGTCATTTTCTTTCCTCCAAATCTTTCTTCAGCCCCGGGGCTTGTCCACCAGCTCTTTAAATAGTTTCTTTTCCTTTTTTTTTTTTTTTTATGCAAGAAGCAGCTCTTGTGATCTTAACACAACACCAGCTAAAATTAATTTCAACACGGATGGGAGGGAAATTGTTGAAATGGAACAGCCCGCAGGCTTTTTCCACTTATTTGGTGACTTAGGCATTTCATGGATTTGAGCACACTGCTTGTTCCTGTAACACAAAACTCAGATGAGAGCAGCACATTGCTGGTAAAGTCACCTTGTTTTTGCCAAGTTGTCTTTTTTAGGGGAGGTGCTTTGTGTGCGATCCATTATTTCAAAGGCGTAGACATGCTTAGTTGACACTTGTGGTTTGATGAATTACACTGTTATTGATCTTACTGATTCTAAGAACAGTCAGATATAATGCATTACATATATATGTATATATATATATATATATAAAATAAGCAATAATGTCCCGCTTAATCACATAAGGCATCTTCTATATCTGCCTATTCAACGTTTAATCTCTTTACTGCATATTTTAGTTGCTTGTTATCAACATGGAAAACGGCTGCTTAAACAAAAGCCGAGTGATAAATTGGCATGAGAGGAAGTTAAGTATTTATTGACCTCATAAAAATGTTGCCTCTCCTGCCTTAATGAAATTCTTTCCTGGAATTTCTCAGTGCAGCACACACCCCCTAGTGGCTCAAATTATTAGCTACAACTGGCTCTCTCTCAACCAATGCAGCGGCTGCCAAGCTCAACCCCTTCCTTGGAGGAAATTGCTACTTATATAAGTGGTATTGTATTATGACTGCTATATTACATGACCATGACTACATTTTTTTTTTTTTTTTTTTTTAACCATAGAGTTAAAAATGGATAAATGAGTGGCAGCCGTGTAGCCTGAACTTTCTTTGCTTATTCAGACATTTTTGGAAATTTACATAAAACTATAAAACTGTAATCATACCATTTAATAGGCTACAGTTATGGTAAGCCATCTTGTATTCATTAAACATAACAAAGACTAAATAATTGTGACAATGTAGGGAACTTCCTGAGACTGATTTTTGGTTTCCTGACCAACACAGCATCTTAGCCTTTCCATTTGGAACTATTTAAGGCTCCAGTAATTTCCCGGGCTCAGCTCTTACATTATCCCCACCCCCCACCCCATATTGACATTCCATAAAGTTGACCCAGGCCAAGGCAGCCATCTCTTTCCCACAGATCACTTTGATAGTCAACAGTGCATCCTGGTATACTGAATATATGTGCCACTTTCTAGCCCTTTGATCACTATTAGTACAGCTGGAGATTTTGTACATGCCGAATACACATTTAGTAGCCTAAAGAAATCAAATCCACTTTTTTTGGAATGGTGAAACATTTAATCTACCTACCTTCTCTGTGCAATGATGCCTAATTATTCTGAGATCCTAAATATAGAGAGCCTGAGAACCATTTCCCTGTTTGTAATAAATACCACAGCTGCTATTTTAAACTTTAAAAAGTTTATCTCTATTTTCTAGGATTCTTCATTCCTTCATTTAGAATCATTTGTGCTCTTCATTAACATGTCATTATCCCGTCTCTCACTCCCTCTCTCCCTCTGCTTCTTTTTCCTTTTGCTTTCTTTCTCTCCCCTCTTCTCTTTCACAACCCCTTTGCTCTCCGTCTTTCCAATAAGTCACATTTAATAGTACATTTCCTTTCTTGGCCTGGGGCCTGGTGCCAGACCAGCTGTATGAAATGTAGTTTCACCGCTTTCCCTGCCAGCACTTTTGTTCAGAGGAAAAATAACAAAAAATCCCACAGAGCCTCTTGAACTCTCTGAGGCTTTTTTTCTTCCTTTTGAAGAGGAGGCGAAACAGCTCTTGATTCATTGTTTGTTTTACCGGCATGTCCCTTAAAAGGAATAGTGCAACCGTCTCTTGTCGTTACACGGGAAGACCTTATTTTTTCTCATGACTGAGAAAGTCATGTTTCTGTCTGGCTTTTATGGATTGTTATTGTAAAAAACCTGACGGAGGAGCAAGAGAGATTTTCAGAGGAGCTTATTGAAGTTAGAGTGTTGTAGTTTTTCAGTTGTATTGGTTTCCATTTCCACAACGTATCTTATTTCTGGTCTAATGCCAATTTCCATTTTCTTTTAGGAGCAATAAAAGTCTAAAAGTTTCCCTTGCTGGTTTCTTCATGTCATTATTTTACACATGGGTATTGTTATTTTATCCAGATCTTAATGTTCCCATTAGTTATGACATCAGATATGGAAAATTGACTTGGGAAGTATTCAGAAGAGCAATAACAGAAGTCAAAAATAGTTTAAGGTTTTTTCTACAGAATGTTCTTTGTTGCTTAGTATGGACTTAATTAATCCGGAGCATATGCAGCTATCCTGCATTAAGTCGTGTCAACTGGACAGTGTTAAAAACTGGAGCTGTTACTGTTACCAGCTGAAATATTTTATTACCGTAACCACTTTAAGAGCTTCTGTGATTTTTCATATTAGTATATAAAATTGGATATCATATGCTATGAGGTTCCTTTAAACAGTTTGATTTCAGTTCCTCCAGACATTTTCCTCTTTTTTTTATTCCCAACCACATTAGCATTACACACCCACACACACAACATGCACACACGTATACTTTTCTCTCAAGGTTAAACTAATACCAAATGTGATCTATCTCGGTGGGAGATAACTGGTTATTCACATTCTCTCTCACACACACACACATACTCTGGCACCCATCTGAACCTGGATTTCCCCTAACCTAGTTTAATTACAATAGGATTGTTAGTGCTTTCCAGGTATTAAAACAAGGAGGTTTTAAAGCACCATATTTGATACACTGCCTGCCCGCGGCAAAGCTGCAGCTTATTCTGTTTTTGGTATTACTAAATTAAATACTTGTGTGGTTTGTTGTACTTTAATTTTCACTTTCTAAAAAAAGCAAGGTGGTTTGTTTAATATACGCTTCTCCTACTCCACGTTAGGGTGTCCTGATGTATAGTTTTGTGGATTTTTTTTCCATCTAAAATTGTTGTTTATTGAACAAGAAATATTTATTTTTGTGTGTGATGCACCAACATATAGATTAATAGTTGTTCCTTACAAGCGTGGCATGATATAACATGATCATACCACAGACTCATCTGCATTCTTGTGCCTGCATTCTTCCTCAGGCTCCTCCTTCCTTACGAGAGGCACATTAAAGGTGAACAGGACAAACCCCTCCCCTTGGCCAAACCCAGGAAGCAGGAGGCCAGCCAAGAGAAGACCTCAGGAGCCAAAGCCAAAGGAGTGGGGGCCAAGAAATTGAAAGGCCCCCACAATCCCAAACTGGGGAGTAAAAAGGACAGAGGGGAGACAGTTAAAGGCCAAGAACAATCACAGGTCAGTCACAGACGTCTGCCAACTGCTGCCTCATCAGGATTCCTTCTTGCTCTAAATTCAGTTTCATTTTCATCTCTCTGTGCTTTCTCATCAGTCCTCCACTCTCTGTCTCGAATTCCTGTTGTCTTTGAAATTGCCAAATAATAAGAAAATATCGGAGTGACTGTAACAACTATTTTTCTGCATGCAGGACTCCAAGGGGAAAGAGGAGAGTCATGAACTGTCCACAGACATAAAACAGGAGGTATCTATGAGAGATGAACCAATTGTAATAGAAGAGGAAGAGTTACATCTTACCCTGAAGAAAGAGGAGTCCTTGGCAGTGGAGCAGCCATCTCCACTGTGCCCCAAAGAGCCAGACTGCAGAACCCCACATGATGGCCTACCCCTTCACACAGGGTCTGGTCCCCAGCCCGAATGGAGACAAATCAGTGAGGCCCTCCAAGCAAAACTGACCTGTGAACAGCAAACTGAAGGTCATTTCATTCCTAAAAACCCTTACCTGCCTCACCGTTGGGATCAGAACAAACCTGCTGGACATGTTGCTCTGCCTGAGGCCTCCTCCAGGGTCAAAGACTCCATAGAAAGTCATGGTGGGAGAGTGGGGAAGGTGTTACCAATGTGTAAGCAGGCAGAGAGACAGTGTGTAGACTTGAGCATAGATTCATTCCCAGAGAAAGAAGACTATGGGGTCATTAAGAAGGAGTCTTCCCAGGGCCCCGCACAGACAGCTGCCTACTGCAAAGCCAGTCAGGGGGTCATGTCGCCTTTGGCCAAAAAGAAGCTCCTCTCCCAAGTGTGTGAGTCCAACCCTTTCTCCTTTACTTCTCCTTCTCTTCAGCCTCCACCTTCCACAGCTGCTTCCTCTCTCCCTGTCATATCAGTGGCAGAAAGGGAGAAGGAGAAGATAAAGGGTGAGGAGGAAGTGGTAGGACAGAGGCACGGGTGTGTGTCAGACAACATCCCGGAGGTAGCGCCCATATTCAGGCCATCGGTCATTCAGCATGCCCAGAGCAGCAAACCACACCAACAAGCCACCAGTGGCCCATCAGAAAGGAGCGCTTCCGGGGAGCTCTCAGAGACTTACAATTGCCGGACGAGCCATCACCTTCAGCCTCAAGTCAATCCACCATGGCAGCCATATCTCCCCCAGTCCCATACCCAGGACAGTGTGGAGAACGCCGGGGAGAAGCTACTCCAAGGCCCAGCTGCTCCGCCCCGGAGCTATGCAGCTGACTGCTACTCCTCCCCTCACCTCCACAGTCTGTACAGGCAAACTGAGAACTGCCTCAGCCAGGAGAGGATAGTCAGCTTTGCCAACGGAGAGCGGAGGGAGCACTACACCAGGGACCGCGAAGGCAGCCAGGGCTTTGTTTGTGGTGGCCTGGAGCAAGAGGGCTTGGCCTACAGATCGCACTACAGTGACAGGACTCAAACACATGGAGAGAGCAGAGAGGCAGATGATGAGCCCAGAGACTTCACAATTTCTAAACCTCTCTCTCAGAGGGTGTCCTCCTTTTCTAAGCCCTCCTTCTGCAGTCTCCCATATCCCATCATGCACCAGGGTTTGGATTCTCACCCTAAGGCGTGCAGAGTTCCTCCTATGACCATCTCTCCTCCCAAACAGAGCTCATCGGAGTCATCGCAGCCATTTCCCAGCCCCAAAGCATCAAGCGATTCGTCCCTCACCATCCCCATTCGACCCAGCAAGCGGAGCCTACTCGAGCCCGATAACGAGGAAGTCCCAGAGAGGAAAGTCCGTGTGGTGACACCGATTCACCCTGCAGGCTCAATCCGACGCAGCGACCCAGAAGAGCTGAAACCAGCTGAGCCAGCCCACGCTGTTCACCTCAACAACCATCTCCCCGAGGGCCACCCTACAACCACCTTCCCCCCACCCCATGCCGCACACCTCTACCCTAGTATGTACCCACCTGGCAGCCTGGTCTCACCAGGGGCCCAGGACGGGCTCCAGCAGCACCCCGGTCTGCAGTACCTGAAGAGCCAGTCAGCAGTTTCTCCCCTCGTGCCCTCGTTAGCCTTCCACCCCATGATGCTTCACAGGCAGCTGTTGGCGTCCAGCGCCAGCCCGCACCACTTCTACAGGCATCCAGGTGGGGCAGCACTGTACGGGGACCTGTTGCATCACCTGTACCCTCTCTCCACCCTCCCACCACCTCAGCTGTCCTCGGTACACCCCAGCACCAGACTGTGAGGGAGAGAGGAATATTTGTTTCTCCCTCTCCTTCCTCATCCACAGAAACTTTTTCAGCTTGTCTTTGTCTTTCTGTCTCTCTTTGCTCGGGGATTGTGGCTCAGTCGAAGGAAAACACTGATTATAAAACTTTGGCTGATTACAGACTGATATTACTCATCAGTCAGACAGACTGAAAATTCCATTTTCTTTTTTTTTATTTGAGTATGCATTTGTTTATATACTTTGCACTGTTCTTTGTTTTTATCACCACTTACTGTAACTTTTTTGTTGTTGTATCCTTATTTGCACAATGCTCATGTGTATGTGCTCACAAATCAGTTTGCCGCTCTCAGTCACCATGAGTCAGGTTGTTGCTCTGGATGTGTGAGAAGTGGAGGGCAACAGAGAAAAGCCATTTGTTTACTGCGTCTGAGGGCTAAACTTTGTTGCTTAAAACACTACAAGTAACATGACAACGTAAATGAAATTCTTTATATAACTAGAGGTGCGTTCACCATCGCAAACAATGCTCAGCAGCTGTTTAGCACATTATTACACTTTAGGCAGCCAGTGGTGTTGCATCTGTTTACATGTCTCCATGTAAGCAGGACTCCTTGGAATAGACATTGATACTCACTGCGGTGCTGCATAACATGAAATAGTTTCATCATAACATTCAGAGGTGCTGTGTATGACGGATGTACTGTAGACTCACTTTTTTGACTCAGTTCAGGTTTTTATTCATTATGTATTTCAGTTCAGATACTGCATACGCAGTTGCCATCTTGGATCTGTTGACAAATCACCAGTTCTAAATTGAAAGTAATTTGACCCCAAAATCCCTTGTGATGAGTAGACTGTAGCAGCTTGTTTTTTTCTGTAGGACCAGTGTAATGAAGCAGCTGTCCGCTGTGGAATGCTCACCACAAGAAATCAGCATTTCATCTTTTTGTTCTCGACTTGAAAATCTCTTTTTTTGGTGAACAAGCTCTTTAATTCAGCACGCTGAAAAGACTCACTGTATGATTTAACAGGAATGTTGTCACTTTGGATATTATTGCTTTGCAAATATCTGTGCCTTTCGCAGTCTTGAATTAGAGTTAGCACTACAGTTGTTAAGGTTTATCTTCTGTAGTGGGGTAGGAATATTAATATTACTGTCACTCTTGTCTGAAATGCAGCACACAGACATTCATACAAAAACTATATGGCACACTTGGCAATCAGACACCAGACTTGATTGGTGAGGCACAAAATTTAAAGTAATGCATTAACCTCATGGGTAGTATTTGTTCTTAAATTAATCTATTTACTTATCCTAACGGTGTCAGGCAGCCAATTATAAAAGAACCTGAAAAGCTTTACTGACAGTTGATATTGACACAGGTCTGGTGTCTGGCATCCGCAGGGCATGTGTGCTGTATGTGTTTTCTAGCAGTGATGAAAAGGTACCAGACTCCATAAGGTATGCCTTCCATGCTCCATAGCCTGAGGTAGCAAGGCGACACCTGCTCTGGCTTTTACAACCACTATAATTGCAATCCAGGATAGCCGAAATACACAGTGAACATGTCTGGTGTTTCAAAAGAAGAAAAAAAAAAAAGCTGTAAATGTCTATGTGTAAAGTTTTACTGAATACTTAGATAAAGACATTCATTTCTGATTAAGTACTGTACATTGCTGTGTGTAGGTAAAACTGGCATTAGTGCTGGCTCCTGTACAGAACATTCATACGGGATCAACTCATGACAACCCCTCTCTCTTGTCTTATTTTCTGTGTAAATAGCACTGTAGATAGTACCGCGTGGTTGTTATCATATAAACTGTTATAATCTGTAAATAGTATTAAAAAAAAACAGTATAAAAGTCGGTTACACAATCTAGCTGTGTCCTTGTTTGCTCTGTTTCAAGGTCACTGTGATCATGTTAGATTTAAACAAACACTACAATTTAAGAATTAGGATACTCTTTTTATTTGTTGTCCTTTTTTTTCCACGGTGTTTCCATTAATGTGCATCATTAAAGTGTTTTTGATACAGTAGCCATCTGTTTACCAATCACCCAGCTGGCGAGCAAGACAAAAAAATAAAGACATTTTGTATATGACCTCCTGTATATTTAATTAAAATATTTTACTATCTATACATGTTTCCTCTGTTGTATTCTTCAAATGAACCGCAGATAAAAAGCAGGGGCTCAATAAACTGGTATTTAATGCGAGTGTACTAATGCAATCTAAGGTTCATTTTTTCCTGAGTAAATGCAGTGTGAATAGGGTTTTATTATTGTAATACCATTATCTGGCTATGAGATTCCATCTGCCTTAATATTCACAACAGGCTACTTCTGGGCTCAAAGCCAGAGTAGCCTCTCCAGTATTTGCTGCAGTCGAAAAATGTGCTAGTGCATGTGTCTCTATGGGATGTGTGTTGGGCTGCAATAAAAGATATGCTTTGACTTTTATTGCCACCCCCTGGTAAACCTTTACCATGAAAAATATTCAGTAATACTTACAAGCTCAGCAAAAATAAAGCAGCCTCACCAGGGTAGAATGTAGGCCGTTTTATTGCAGATCAGCAATAATAAAAAATACAGTTAGCTTCCAAGACAACAGTGGAAAGAGAAGAGAAAATTGCACGTTTTAGAGGAACAAAAATAACTACAGTATTTTTTTTACATTGCACTATACACAAATTATACTTCACAAGAGACAAGATTAATATAAAGCATCAGAATTTACTAGTACATAAGAACAGTTCCACTTATGGTCTAAATAATAAATGTGCTAAAAGTAAAACTGAGATGACATGGAAGTATTACACTATAAAGAGGGAATTACAGAACATTTTAATCAAACAATAAAAAAACCCTACAAATTACCACTGTTACTGTTGGCTGTCATGTAATTAATTGAGAAATGAGAAGACATTTTAAGAAGACATCGTAAATGAATATAAATTGTGCTTATTAGTTTAGCTCAAATCAAAGTATGTCTAAGTGAGACCTTTTCAAGTCATAGAGCAGTTGTAAATTTTTAACTCACTAGATCACCTGCTCTACCTCAACCCTAATGTCAATAGAGGCAACCTTTCCTACACTGGTTGCATTAAAATTAGTCCCCAGGGCTACAGTTATTTGTCCAAAATAATAAACAGAAATGTTAGTTTTTCGCAGCAACTGTCTTTGATACTGAAATGTAATTTAACGTGTTAAGATGCAGGGTGTGCAGTATAATTACTGTGATGATTTTAGCCATAATCACACAGCCCAATGTTTAACCACATCAGCATCTGTAAAAACTAATCCCATGAGGTTTGACTCTAGAACCTTCCCTTGTTTTTGCAGGTATATACAGTTAAACATCAAAGTGACTAAATATTTGTTAATACACACCAAGCCCAGGACACACTTAAACACACTGCTAATACTGAGCTGCATCCCCTTTTGTACAATCCATTCTCAGTTCTTTCAAGGTTTAAACTAAATCCTCCTGTAATCTGCCTCCCCCCAAATCTACATCTCCCCCTCCTGATTAAACAGAATTTAGAGAGTGAGATAAAAGATGGGACTGTAGCTTTCACCATACTGCTTCATTTGGCCTGGCAATTTCAGAGAAAGTAACCAAACCTAATGTTTTGTACACTCTAGTTAATTATGAAGCCCATTCATCAACACGTGATCATTAAGTGGTTGAAATAGTGGCTGGCAGTATTGGATATCTTCAAAACAGAAACACAAAGGCATTCGTTATTTTAGCCACACAAAAGACTCAATCATTTAATTATGTTCAAAGCATTTTTGGGCTGCAGGGTTAAATTATGTTGGACACACTGTGTAGACACTGAAAACCAATGTCACTCCATTATTAAGACCTCTGGGAAATGGACAAGTCGCATTAGTGCTTGCAGTTTCTCCTAAAATCCTGTTCCCCTAAAATCAGCTATAGGGGTCATAAAGTCGTCACAGTAAGTGGAATAAGTCAATAGTTCCAAAAGGAATGACTCCTTCACAGTTGGCCAGTGGATCAATTCCAATTTGAGTGCTTTTGCAAAGGCTCTTTCTTCAGTACATGTTCCAGTGGCAGAGCTGAGAAATAAGCCTTTCCATTTTAGTGGGATTGATGATGGCGGTGCGCAAGCCAACATACAGCTTCCAATTTCATCAATGGGCTAGCTGCACACGAAAAAGTTTATAAATGGAGAGTACAGCTGGAGCTGTATCAATACAATGTCGATATTGTGATGCAAGGTGTCAACTGGGATTTGCGTTGTCATGGTGGACGTTGTGAGAATGTTTTTTAAGAGACCATGTAATCAGCCCATCCTTCAGTTTATAGAAATAGTTTGACATTTTGAGAAATACGCATATTCACTTTGTTGCTGAGTGTTAGATGGGAAGAATGATGCCACTCTCAGAGCTATCCGCTCAATATGAAGCCGGAGCTGGGAGATGGCTAGCTTACTTTAGCACAAAGATTGAAAGCATGGGGAAACAGCTAGCCTGGCACATAATCCCCATGGTTTACACATAATCCCCCATAAAACTGTAACTTTGTTGTTTTTTGTAACGATTAAACACACAAGATATAGCATGTTAATTAATGTGCTTTGGAGGTGCTTGTAGGGAGATTTTGTTACGCTTCATCAGAGCCAGGCCAGCTGTTTCTCCTTGTTTCCAATTGTTACGCCGAGCTAAGCTAAACTAAGATTGCCATCTCACAGCTCCAGCTTCATATTTAGCATACAGATATGAGATGGGTATTGATCTACGCTAAGCTAACTCTTGGCAAGAAAGACCATGCCCAAAATATCATCACAGTATCACTATCGAGATACAGTCAAATATATTGTGATATGTGGTTTTATTAATGTTACCCAGCTCAGTTGAAAAAAGTTCTAGAACAGTTAGTTGTTATAGTTATTTGGATTAGTGGAAAGGTTGGTAAAATCCAGATCTATGGTCGAAGGTCAACGTCACAAGGGTTTAAGGTTCATCCTCTCTCTGAAAGACTTCCTTAGTTTGCTCCGTGGTGCAGGAACAGGACCATGACTGGGTCTGATGAAGCCCTGATCAGCTGTGGTTTCGGGGGTCTGGGTGTGATGGATCTGGTACTCGAGCTGCTCGAGAGGGGGCTGAGGCTGAACTTGTGGTTGTATATCGAGGATGCCCAGTGGAGCGTTTTTACGGCTGAGGGCCCCGGCTCCTCCAGTGTTGTTCCGCTGGAGCTGCTGGATGATGGCAGAAAACTTGGCGTCCAGAGATGGTCTGCCAGTTTTGGACCTTGTGGCTGGGCGTGAAGCGCAAGCGCCGGAGTTCTCCTTCTCCTGGTATGAGAGAGGAGGAGGAGGATAATGAAGAGAAGCAGGGAGGGGAGGTCTGGCAGGGAGGGGAGGTCTGGCAGGATGGACGGGAGGAACATAAGGCTCTCTGTCAGAAGGAGGGGGGGGGGCACGCCGCTTCTTGTTGCTGATGGATGTAGAGCTGGTGTTGGGGTTGGGGCTTGAACAAGGGGTGGAGGTTTTGCTCTGGGACAAAATACTCTTCTGCACCACCACTGAATAGGATCCATCAAACAGAGTGGACCAATTAGGCGCTTCCTTCTCCTCTTCATGACCAATTAGATAGCGGCCATCTGTCTCCTCTATCTTGTTGTGGATGATATCTGTGATGCTCTCAAACTTGCCAGGTGAACTTATACCTTCAAGTCAAACAAAATGAATAAATATTAAAATAAAAGGTCAATACATAAGGTAAATGTCAGGTTTGCGTCTTTCCCATGCTTGATGTCTTATAATTTTTTTTTTTAATACAAATTATCACAGCAACACGTAGGCACATATTCCAATATTCTAATCAGCATGTAAAAGGATTTTATTTACATGCGTCACCATTGAAATTAAAACAATTATGCATGGTTAATGAAATATGTTTATTTCAATGAGGTGTTTTAAGCACTCGCATCATATCTTCTATAAATATATACATAAATAAATCGCAAATGAAAATCCATCCTGCAAAAAATTCAACATCAAGCAAGCAGCAAATTATCAACCTCCATCTAACTCACTTCAGCCACTCGTTCCAATTACTTTACTCACTGAGGTCGTTGTAAACAGAGTCAGCCTGCTTGGTGAGGAAGAGTGATGGTTTCCGTGGTGATGCGACCTCGATCTTCATTAGCTGGTTGCAGCAGTGCAGCCACTGGCCTGGTTGTAAACAAGGAGAGGCATGAGAGGCAAAGATAAAAGACTATACTATCTGTTCTTGCAAAGAGGAGTTTAGCTAAATATATGTGCAGCCACTGTTCTAGTCCAGACTGATCTTCACACTGCACTCTCTCTAACACACACACAAAACCTGTCATAGAAACATACAAACTTATGTTCCTCCTTTGAACACACATGTACTTTATGTAACCTATAGTTACAAACCCTCGTGCTGCATGTTTACACAAAAACACACTCACTCTGATCATAGAGGTGCTGGTGGAGGGCATCCAGCCAGTCCTCCAGTTCCTCCCTGCTGTCTGTGATGAAGACAATGGTCTGAGATCCCTCTGGTGAAGGGTTGATGAGAGATAGACTCCTGGATTTCTGGCTTGCTGACTCCTTCTCCATCACATGGATCCGGGTGTCCTGTAAAACAACACAAATAACTTATCATAAGCTGAAAATTATTTCCACAGTATACAAATTACAGCTCAATGTGAGATATTGCACTAAAAAGTACATCACGGATACGGCAGAAAAAAAATAACACGAGCAGCAAAATGCCAAGATGCAAGCAGGATCTCATTGAGTAATGTGGCATTTTGTATTTTCGTTATTCTGCAAATGTGAGGGAGAACTCTGAACTGACATTTAAATCAATAATAGTGAATATGATGTTCTTTTTAATCAAAAATTCCATAAACCAGGCAATTAAAATAGAGGTATTAATGTATTGATAGTAATAACAGTGACAAGGGTAACAACAATAGCTATTCATGGTATTATTAACGTTATTACTTTTCTCCCTTTACATGTATTTATCTAATAGATAGGGACAGAAATGTAGGCATAGCTTCTTACAGTATTATAACGTTCTTAAAGTAGGTAACAAAGGGAAACACCTAATTATTTTTATAATGAACTTTGAACCTCTTTATGATTCTCTAATACGTGTTGTGCTACTGTGGTGAGGCCTTTTAAAGTGCCAGACGTTTTTAATCAAGAAGCTCAAAAGAACAACTGAGCAACAAATACAAGTGAATGTGGAATGAGAAAGACAGAATTTTCACTACTTTGTCTCACCTTATTGATAGGTATGTTGAGAGTGGGCTGCATTTTAGCCTCAATCTCTTCGGGGGTGAAGTAACAGGACAAAAAGCCTGCGCTCAAGACAGAGTAAAGACTGCAGCAGCGGTTCATCCCCTCCACACTTTGCTGGAAATCACCATAAAGAAACACTGGAACATTAGTATTTAATCTTGGAACCAGCTTCAGGGCTAATGCTAATGATAACAGTAGTCAACACACCTTCTGGCTCAGGTAGCCGGTCATCATGCTCTGTGTCATACAGGCAGGCTGGGCCACCAACCGGCAGCAGAGGTTGCCATAAAGTGGAAGCCAAGATGACCACTCAGCTGTGGGGTTCAAGAGCAACGGTGGCAATAAAACTCAAAAAAATATAGAGATCTACATACATTAATCTTAATTAAACACTGCATGCTGTCTGTTAAGATATAGGTCATTAAGAATAATTACAGTGTGAAGTGAGGATCTTTTTTTGTTATAAAAAGGCATCATTTTAAACGTCAAATACCCAAGATAGAAATGAGAGAGCTTCCTGTGATGTGAGTATTTAACAATAACAGTAATTTTTAATTCCATGGACTTAACCACCAATGTATCATAGTTCATACTCATTCCCAAAGTTTACCCCTGAAATTAGAGCTGAATAACAAAAACATGTTGCATCAACTTTCTTATCCTTTTAATCACTCACACAAAAGAAGAAGGGTAATCCAAGCTAAACTTCAATCAAAGGTATATTTTGTTTAATTTTAGCTTTCAATTTTAATGGTGTAAAAATATTGTATTATTAGCCCAGTACAGAATCAAATCAGGAGCTAAAAAGTGTAATCCCTTTATATCCCCAGATATTAAATTTCTTGCCTTTATCTCTTACCGTCTTGGAGGACAATGAGGGAGTGAGACTGAAAGCTGCCTTCAGCCTCAGGCAGACACAGAGTAGTGTAGGCCAGCAGGCTGTACTTGGCTCCACTGGCACAGGTAGACGCACACACAAACACATACACAGAGTAGCATTCTTTCAAGTAAACTGCATTGAATTTTTTTCCATTTCCTGGATTCTCAGGCTTAACCATAGAAGATACGTGCTCAACTCTAATCCTTACAATAAAATAATCATAAAGATCCACTGATATACAGACCTCGGACCTTAACACGTGCACATTTTCAAATGCACTATTTTGTTTTGTTTTTTTATAAATTATCTGCTCATTCAAAAGGCCTAATGATCCCCATGATTCTCCTCCCACTGAACAGGTGGTATGTACAGTATCATTTACAGATGTTCAGCTGAGTGTCACTTGATGCTCTAAATCCTGTTAGTACACTTTTCCTCTCAGACACAAATAAAATACAGGTGGAACCATTAAAAAAAAAAACCCTTTTAAAAAAAAAAAAAAAAATATATATATATATATATATAATAGGTTTGTAATGAATGTTAAACCCTTATTTCAGTCCTCACTCAGTGACATTTGTTTACCCAGCCTGAGAGTCTGCAGCTACACCCTTTGTTCCAGTAACAAGCCATAATCGAGTTAGTTTCCAACTGCAAAAACGGAGGGTAAAGAGTCTGTAAAGGGTTTTATGGGATAACAGAGTACATACGAGGGTATGGGGTTGTACTGCAGGAAGGTGTCAGGGTCTGGAGTGTCCAGCAGAGGGCAGAGCTTCTTCCCAGCAGTTTTTCCAAAAGAGTTGCGGAGCTTCTTGGCCAGCTTCTTTGGCGTGTTTACCAACGTGAGCTCGTCCTCCATGGCACAGCTCCACAGCTCCACCTTCAGCTCAAACTGAGGAACTGCTTCCTTACTATGAAAGAGAAAGAGACATTTCAATTACAGCATAAACATTAATATTTATATAAACCATGAGATTAAAGAGAGATTAAAAAAAGAATAAAAAAAACAAAACCCTGAAACTTCACAAATACTACATTTAATTGCACAGAAATTGTGACCAGTAATATCCCTAACAATAGATGTGTCAGTGTTTGTAGAAAAAAATCTAAATACATATTCTGGTATTTATATTACCAAATAATGACAAATTTCCAGCAACATCTTTTTAGTATAACTCCATGATACAGACATTTTTTTCAGCACTGTACAACAGCACCAAAAGTGCAGTAAGTGCAGCTATTCTAAGTGTATTATTCTTCATATTCGGCATGTACAAAAAAAAAATACTTACAAGATGGTGACTCCCTCAAAGCAGATGTCAGTGACTGATCTGTCCACCACCACCATCTCTGTGTCAAACACCTCGGAGCCAATCTGGATCAGACAGAACACCGCCACTCGACGAGAGCCTGATATATAAAAGGGGTGCACAGTACGTGCTATTACAACAAGTATCCACAAAATAACAAGAGGCAAAGATAAACAAAAGGCATCAATGGTAGCAAAACAAGGACAAACTTACTCCCTCTGTTGTTAAAGTGGTCTGAATCCCTCCACATCAAAGGAAAACGCAGCCCTACATCAGCAGAGAGGAGGAGAAAAGTCGAGTCACAAAGCAACAGTTTATAGAGTTAATGTCTAAAATGATTTATATCCATTTTGTGAAAATAAATCAGCTTAAAAACGGTTAAAAATTAGACTTAGTTTTTTATAATTTTTTTTAAATGTCCAGGAGCAATCTTACCAGACATTGCAATTGTCCCATTACAGGGCACACGGTCATCTGAAACTGGATTTGAAAGTCTGAAATAAAAATTTTAAATTTACCAATAAAATTGATCACAATCTGTATATCAATTTATTGACTTCACCGCAACAAAACAGTAATTCAAATTTGAAACCCTCTTCCAAGTTAGTCCTGCATTAAGTCATTGCTTCAGTTTTAATTTCTTCAATTTATTCCCCAGAATTTCTTAAGCGAAGCTGAGATTTATAATATATTACAATTTAATCTACAACTATGATTTTGAGAATGTGTACTGAAACTAAACGCCAATGATTACAACTTAAAACTTTTGCAAGGCACCTTCCACACCTAAGAACAAAGGAAGCACCCAATACCTTACCTTCTGACTGCTCCCATCATGTCCTGCTCCTCTTTTTTCTTCTGCAGCTGAGTGAAATAAGCCTTGATCCTAGCGTTGCAGGTCAGTAGGTTCTTTGAGGCATTAAGAACCTGTTCTCTCTTAGTGCAGGCGAGCAGCAGCTTATAGGCCCCCTCTCGCATTCGCACCTCAAAGTCCAACTTTTCTTGCAAGTTAGTGTTCTTCAGGGACATAACATACACAGGAGAAATTTTAAAATGATCAAATTAATCCATGTAAAAAACCCAGACCGACAGTTTGCTACGATGTTTTGAATTGCGTTAGTCCGTCAAACAATATGCTATAACAGAGGGGGATGAGATGGACATCATGACCTCTAACATGTTAATTTTGCTCAAGTGGAATTAGAGTGAAGTTGCCCTTGGATGTTGTTTTTGGCAATTAAAAAAAAAAAAAAAATCTCTTCCAGTATTGAAGGTATTACATCATTTTGGTGTTGTAAAGTCAAAAACAAGTAATTCAAATACATTTCATATACACAAACACAAACACTTTTAGGACAACCACCATCTTCTTCCAGCCTTCACCTTGTGTTCCTTCTGAATCTTGATTGTTTTTTTGACAAAGACAGAAGAAGGCACAATCTTTCTGGCACAAACAGAGCAAAAGCTTTCTTACTTCCTTGCAAATGACAGACACAAGACAACAGAATATTACAGGGCTCTCAGGAAATGTGATCTTCTGGTGCCACTGGTGGCTACCACCATACTTACAAGTCAGTAAAATTTATATCACAGAGAGGGACCAAGGTGATGTCTTGAAATATCTTGTTTTGTCTGAGCAACAGTCCAAACCCCAAATTTTTACATTTTAATATGATATAAAACAGTGAAAAGCAGTAAATCTTTATTACGTGAGAGGCTGACAGCAGCATTTTTGCCATTTATGCATAAAAAATTACTTTAACAATTAATCAATCATCAAAATGGTTGATTATTTTTCTATATATCAACGTATCTATTAACCAACTACTAGTTGCAGCTCTAGACGGACGTTTAAAAATTTTAGACTTGTGGCATTGAAACCAACTTCTTTTCATCACTCAAGAGCAACTTTTTGTAGGAGAGTGTGGGGTGAAATGGCACATGCAGAAGGGGATCAGGTGTTTTCATAGTGACCAACGGAAAAGCTGAATGGGAGTAGAATGCATGCATGGCATGCTGCAAAGAACAAGTCAGCAGTTGCAGGGGGGAAAAAATGCATCAGTGTAGTTCTAACTAACAAATCTGTGGTTTAAATGGAGTATGATGACGTCCGGTAAAATCTGGTTTGAAAACATCTTATGCTAAATTAAAAATACCACCTTTTCAATTTGGTATGGCAATTTGGTTTTGGTGGGTTAGAAATCTTCGAGTAAAGTTCCGAGGTACATGCACAGTTGTTTTAGGGATACGAACATCATCATTTTCCATTTTGCAATATAAAATATGCACCTGTAACTTCTTGGAAATCTGTCGTATGTACAACAAATTCATATCCTCTATTATCTGCAGAGTGTCATTCAGGAGACTTGGGCATCGTTTCATGCTTTTGGTCTGAAAGGACATTAGTTTGAGCGGTGTTAGCGCTGAGGCAAGAGCATTATTTCTGTGCCTGCTTAACAACATTTAAGACTGCAGAGAGCACACGGCTCTGGATAAAGGGGCAACTCCCGTATTGGCTAGCTTTGTCCCAGGGAACTGAAAACCCGTGTGTGAAGGGTTGAGACAGACGTTAGAAAATTTAGTCATTCATTACAAGTTAGCAAAGGCTACCTAAGGTTACTTGTTTTGCAGCTGTGTAAAATAAATAAGGACCATATATATTAGCTTGTTTACGTTAGTATCGTTGCACTTTGGACCCCCTCCGTTGTCAACTCAACTGTCATTACGATTCATGGCAAAACACACAAGACCTCTCTGTATCTCTTTGCCCATACCTCTGTTTGCAGGAATAAGGCACTCTGCCGTATCTTTTTCCGTTTAATCTCCATAGCCACTGCGGAACCGGCCGATAATAACGACCTGGAGCTCCCGTTTCGCTTGGAAGTTTGAACGTCCCGCGGGTCGTCCATGTTGTCCATCCATTCGCTAGCGATAGCACGACCAGTATTTTCCTGCTCCATCCAACCCCCCAACGGACAGTATGGTTCGATTTGTCTCATGTTATCTGCCGGAAAGGAAACGTGGTGCAGCAAACAAAAGGTAAGACCATTTAAATGATCAATACATCTTCGCTACAAATTATTTTACTTTTTCAGAAATTTAAACATATAATAACGTAGGACAAGTGAGGTTATTCACCTTACTTATGATGCTTAATATCAACTTAATATCTTAATATTTCATGGACACGCCCGGCCTTAAAACTCCAATAAAAGAAACCTTCGACTTAATAACCAACATTGGAGAGACAGTCTACTAGTTAAAATCACGAAATATCATAAAAGTACACAGAGTTAGAGTTTATGTTCAAAAATAAGTATGAAAGAAACTATCCGCCTTTCTGGGCGGCACTTCTACAGATTTAAACCGAGTGCTTTTACGCCGACAGGGAGGTAGCGTCATTACGTCACTGCTAGACAAAACAGGAGTGTAACGTTTTCGATTTTGAATTTTTTTCTTTTTTTTTTTTTTAGATCGTAAAAATTTATCTTGTTTTTTAGTTCACCATTTTTACTGGATATATACAATTAAAAATATGCTTAAAAATAATAACAATTTTACAATTAATCGCGGACAGCATATGAGTCGTTTAACTCTCAGATTTCTCGTCCAGTCACTTTAGATGCAAACAAAACATTTTGCCTATCGGTAACCTCCAAATGCACTAATGATGCTGTCTTTTTTCAGATGTGAGTTGGTTTTAATAAGCTTTTATTTACTACAACAGTATTGTCATTAAACTGCCTAAAACTGAATGTAGCCTAACTGTTTTAAATATTGGACGTTTGATCCAGCAAGCGAGCCGGTAATGCTGTTGTGTTCTCGCATCGCAATATCTTAATTTGATTTGATCGTTTCCGTAGTTGTTTGGTTCCCGGGCGTACTCATTCATTTGAACTGCGCATCATGCGGCAGGCGCTGCCTTCCTTTTCACTGTCACGTATAGTATTGCCACCTGCACAGCCCAGCTGATGGCACGGTAACAAAAGACCCTGAAACGTGACCAGTGAGTCCAGGAAACCCGCCCACCCGGTTCTGGCTGTCATGGGCCTCCGGTCGAGTTGGAAGCATCCATGGTAGGAAGTGTAGACGCAGGCGCTGCCTAGGATGCACTGTGTGAAGCCAGACACAAAACTCAAATCACAGGAAATTACGACATCTGCTTTCAAAATTAGAACTAGTAGATCAGCTGAGGTGCATAGGCTATATAATCCCTCTGGGCCAGTCTGTGCACAGTGATGTCAGCCTATTCGCCATCTGTGGGGCATTTTCTTTTTCATCTGCAGTCTTCCCCTGCCTAAAACTGTGCATTTCAGTAAGTTAGATTTCATCCGGTACAATTTACCATAACATTCGGAAGTGCCTTGCGGCTGCAGCTCATTTATAATAGTTTAGAGAGTATGATTGTCTTAGTTGGAAATCCTATACATACATAAGTTTATCTTCAGTTCTTTTAGCTTCAAAGAAAATTCACACGTTGACCTTCCTATTTTCCTGATTACCACCTACTTTAGATTTCCTTTTTCAGAAATTGAACAAGCTATAAAAAAAAACTATTACAAGTTTTTTTAAAACGAAGACATTTTGGGTGACAACATTGTAATTTTACTAAAGATTCATTTACTAATGATTTACTCTTGAATCAGACACACTAACGGGCAAACATCAGTTAGTTTTTGCATTTTATGCTTTTATGGCAAAAACATATGTATTGATTTCAAATCCTGACAAGTTCTTATAGATGGATAAAATTTATTTATTTATTTTAAAATCTGCACGCATTTGTAGAAACTATATAAACACTGGTTATGTAAGCTCATGGCACACAAAAATGGTCCACAAAACAAAACCTAAAATCTACTTCTCATTAGACACAAGAATTTGAAATTTTGAAAAAAAGGTTTCACTGTGATTTATAGCTTACAACTGTCTTATTATTGTCATCTTCTTAACACACACCATGACAAAGTTTTGTAATTTAAATTTTTTTTTTCATGAATTATATAAAATCTTTTTTATCTGTTTAATCTTTTTGGGTGTGTTGGGACTCGGGGTGCAATAGCTCCTCAGCTAAAGATGGCTTTAAATACCTTTGTCTTATGATCAGGGTATAATGTGGACCTCAAAAAAAAAAAAACCTTGATGGAAAACTATACAACTAAAAAAAACTGAAAACCATATAACTACTAGTTATTACTGTATATTGAGAAGGGGAGCTGAAAATTTGTAAATGCTTAATATAGACTTCACTGTTGATTACTTTAATCATTCGGTAGAGATGCATATGTTTACTTGCTGGTTCAGTTATTCTGAAAGGCCTGACAAAGGGATGTATTAATGAAATTGAAGGAGGGGGGAAGGTGGAATTTAAGCTGCGCATATATGTCGCCCGGATTATTGTGCTACACCCCTGCCCACATACAAAGCCAGTCACTTCAACCATAAACTCCCAAAACGTCTTCATGTTGTTTTCGCTCCGATTTTACTCTGAAAGTTTGGACCGGCGGTCCTGGTTGTTATTCCCGCCGCCTTGACGCTTCTGTCAGGACGTCGGTCCCCCTCGCCGCTCTCTTGCAGGGATTGCTGAGCAACGGAAGGGGGAGAAGGCCGACGCACAGAGCCAGACTGAACCGCTGCAACGGCAGGGCTGGGCTCCGCACACACACACAAACACACCTATAACAGCAACACACGCCAGAAACGGAAAAAAAAAGGGTAAGTGAGGAGTGGACTTTTACTTTTATTTAGCGAAAGGTAGAATATACCACCTGCCCAACAGTAGGCTTTTAGCTAGTTAGTCGACCGTTAGTCTCATGTGAAGTTTACGCCAGAGAAAAAATAGAAAGTGTCGGTTTTTCTGCTTTTCTGCTGCCCATCTATTGATGTCTGTGTGGGTTTTCAATGTTGATACAAAATTTTCGGCGGATTTAGGAGCTCATCACATCAAAAACACAAAACCTGGATTCAAATTGATGTATAACCTTTAATAAACAAGCTCAGCAAATATCCTGTTAGGCGTATAACGGCTAAACAGACTGGTCTGACTCCCTGTTGGCTAACTGGATGGCTACTATTGTCAGCAGCAGCAGCAGCAGCAGCAGCATGACCAGCCTGCCCTGCTCTGCCTTTGTAAAGCGACACAGCCTCGCCACTTTGCTGCCCCTGTAAAAAAAAAAAAAAACACCGGCCACATTTGCCTTATATAGTATTATAATTTATTACTGACCTGTTTTTTTTAATTTCATTAGTTACATCCTCCCGTAACCGCAGGAGGCTATAGAGATCGGATGCACATCAATGAAGGACGGTCACATTGAGAGCTTTGTGTTTAACTTGTCTCATTGGGAACATACTAGCCTCGGGGTGTTCTTTGGGTCTATTTATATTTCCTGTAGGCTAGATTATATGAGTAGGTATTTCACTATGTAATGTAGCTGCAGAGTTTTTCCCGATGTCGGACCCCCCCCCCCTCTTCTTCTATGTGGAGGCTTTGTTTTCGTGGAGCAGATGTAGCTGGCCTACATGTATCCGCTCTCTTTGTGTTGAGTTTGATTTTGCTGTCATCATCACATAAGATATAAAACTTTGGGAAATAGCAAATGATGTGGTGAAAATGCATTACAGTATATTTAATAATGATATGTCTCATCATACATTGACAAAGATCCTTATGATGCCTAATTTGCATGCCTCTTACTAACAGATATATGCACAATTCAATAATTGTAGTTTAATTATCAGGTGGCAGACTGTTATGATTTTAGCCCAAATGCTTGACGCAGATGCATGACAAATACCAAAGTTACTCAAATGTTCGAAACATTTGAAACTGAGACTTCTATTCATAGCAGCAGTAGCCTGATTGTATCTATTCATCTTTATAATTTCCCTTAATTGCATCTAAGAGCATCAAAGGTACCCGTGGAGACTACTTGCATTCCTGGTTTATAACACAGTTGACTGTTCACGTACTGGACTGATGTGCCCTTGGAAAGTTCAAGAGCTACATGCTGCATATCAGCTAGTCTGAGTCTTCCCCTCCTCCCTCAGCTGTAAGAATTCAAATTTTTTGGTTTTGAGCCATAGAATGTGCAGATAATACCATACAGTCCAGTTTTGCTCCTTCCTTTTCCATTCTCTCTTTCACTCTGCCTTTTTCCACCTCCTTCGTGTCCTCTCTACAAATCTAGCTACCAGCTGGCTGGTTGGCTCTACAGGCGGTTGCATTTTGAAAACTGTGTCAGTGTCACAGGACAGTTTCATCGAAGCTACAGCCCAGCCTCCCCCGATACGTGTCCATTAACACAGTTGAAGTGCTGATGATAACATAGGAAACCATGTGAATAAATAGAAAAAGTGCACCATATTTTTAAATTTGTTGAATTTGTCTTGTGTTCTGTTTTTCTCATGAAAAACTGGAAACCTGGAAAACATCACATATATTCCCACAGTCACCAAGCTGTCAGTGCTGATTGATCTATTTGTTAACACCCCATGTGCACATTAGTTGACCATTAAAACTGAACAGACAAAATAAAATGATATCCTGCTTTTTCACCTCTGTCGCTTGTTATCTCACATCTGATACAACTTGCTGTCTGGTTCAGTATCATAATTCTTATGATAACCTGGTGTCCAGTGAGCAGTGTTCATATGTAGTACAGTAATGGTTTTGTTTCAATAATATGAATCTATTTTCCGTTCTAGTTTAAAGTTGGGATTGAGGACTTTGTTGTCCGGACTGCCCACGGCTATTGTGTATAGTAGGAAGTTTAGGAAGTGACTTCATTTTTAGTTCAGTGATCAGGGAGTATTATTCGTGACTGAAAAGAACCTAGCCTGAAATTTAATATTCTAATCTAACCTATTCTATTGAAGATTATTTTAAAATGTTTATGTACCAGGGAGTCTATGGTTACAAAATAGCACTGAATCTCGCTTCTGTAATCGGCCTGAGTAGAACCGTTAAAAGGGTTATGAGAGTCAGATAGCTTTGCTTGGTGAAGCTCCAGCTTGTGTGCAGAGTCAGAGAGAAAAACAATGGAGGTGAATAGAAAAGTTCTGAGGTAAAAAAAATGGGTAGAGACAGCACAGCAGAGCATAAAATAAGAAAAAAATACATAATCATCAGCTCCCCCTAGTTATGGATTATCAAGGGTATGTCTGTGTTTTTTTCTGCATTTAACTTCTCAAAATGAAAAATAAAACACAGTGACCTTCACATCTGTTTTGGGGTGTAACATACTCTCTTGTTAGTTTCCGGTATTTTGTGCTTCTTTCCACTGCAGATATTGATCTTGTATTTGGGCAGTTTCCATTCGTATCTCTCCCTCTGCCAGGCTCCCCCCTGATTGTCCTGTTATGCTAACGTTGATGTTTTTTTTTTTTTTTTTCTTCCTAAGTGCCAGTGTGGATTTCAGTGAGAGTGTTCACTATTTTTGTCTGCTGCTGAGGCTATTGCTGTGTGCAGCATAAATGTTGGTGCCATAATCAACGTGGCAGGGCTGGCCAAATACTAATGTTCCTGTTAAAGGCCCACGGGTCAGTCATTATCTGCTCAGCAGGGGCCTCAGAGGGCCTCCAGAGCATACAGCAGAGCAAACTCTGGCTTCTGTAGGTGCATAATACAGTGATTTATTCATATAACAGTCTGATTTAAGACTGTAGTGTGGGTTAAATGTAATAACCCAGTTAAAAAAAACCTTTTGTTTACAAGTATAGTTTACCTACCAATAGACTTATATAAATTTTAAGTAGCTAAATTCAGAATATATAGGATAGCAAGTATTACTGAACAGTTGTTAGTCGATGATCTTAAATAAGAAATTTGTAAGAGAACTTCAAAGTTTACAAGGGAAAGAAACATAATTTAACGTTTGTAAAAATGAAATGTATTTGTGTTCATTGTTATCTTAATGATAACTGATGTAAGATTATACTTCATATTATTATGTACTGTAATATTACTGCTTATATTTGTAATAAGATTGATCAAATGCTTGTTTTTTTTATTTCTGCACAACTACAGTTTAATATAGGGCTTTAAGTAGCGATTATTATATTACTACATTAGCGATTAATCTGCTGACTATTTTCCACGATTAATCATTTGACCTATAATATGCCATAAAATGGTTAAATAAAAATGGCCATTGCGATTTCCTAAATACCAAGGTTACAAACCCAAAGATATTCAGTTTACAATGATACGTAGCTGGAAAAATCCTCACATTGGTGAAGTTGAAACCAGAGAATATTTTGTGTTTCGTGTACGAGTAATAAAAATTGTTGTCAATATATGTTCTGTAGATTGACTAGTGCATTACTCGACTAATCGTTTTAGTTCTAGTCTAATACCATATTTCTTGTTCCAACATTTTCATGTTTAATTTAAGTTTGCATATCAGTTTACCACTTTTGTTTTTCTGCTGCCATTCCCCATTGAGAAAACTGCCTCCAGAAATGAGTGAATCTCAGTATATTATGTGAAAAATGTACACTTGCGTTGGAGAATTAATCACATACGCTGAAAAAGACTATGCTGCAGGGCTTGTGCTTCATTAATTCCCTTGGATTATTAATAATCTATTTTTTATTATCTCTTTATCAGTACGAGAGCTCATTGAGAGTGCTGGTTTTCCTCTATAGGAGTAACAACTTCACTTTCTCAGATAGTGCTGAAGGGCACACTATGTTTTTTACTATGTTCTTTACTTTACAGTTCTCAACATCCATGAAGTGTAAATTTCCATATGTAGGTTTGTAGGTCATCTGGAACACAGGGGTCACCGAACATGTGGTGGGTTTATGTCTTAAGGCCAGGGGTGTGCTGGGTTGTGTATGGTAATAACAATGAAGCAGGCTGGACGGATGCTGGTTAAAGGGAAGTGTTTGCTTGTTTGTTCCTCTCGCCAACTACTCATGTGATGTGTGTGGCTGCTTTTCAGCACCATATGGTCTTTTCTGCTGGGCGGGACATATTTTTTTTACCCAAATACTGCATGTACACTCATCAAGCCATACATACGCATTCACACTCAAGCTTCAGTAGACTTCAGGTTCTATCCTGACACCATAATTATTTATTATATCCCTGCATGATGCTATACTTATGTCACAAAGAGATTAATGTTGGTGGATAGTCTCTATCTGGCTGCATAAATCATAAACTGTTCAAAATGTATCATTCAATAGCCTGAATTATTTTTTCTTTGTTACATTTCTTCAAGATTTCTTCAATATTTATTAAATAAATTTAGGTACCTTTGATCTTATTCCAGTTGCAGGATCCTGATTTACAAATGCATAGTGCGGAAAGCATGACCCACTTTAGTCAAATGAAAAAATTTCTTTCTTTATCATTTGATACATATTACCATGTTGCATCATTTCCCATCTGCATCATGTTGGAAAATGATGCAGTTGATCTCAGTGCATGTATGTGTATATGTCAAAATGTTCTTCATCCTTATTTGTCTTCACCTAACCAAGCAGTGTTTAGAAGCTGGAGGAGCGTCCTTGGCTGGGATAAACATAATCAAAACTACATTCAGTCTCAGGTCTCTTAATGAGCATTTACAGTGGCAATCAAGGATTTCACCCTGCATCAGTAGTTGAGGTTTTCTCTGACAAATTAATAAGTTGCTACTATGTACTATGTTCAGGTTTGACTCGTTTGAAAAAATAAAAGGTTTACACAAGGTTCTTTCTAAGTCAAAGGAGGTCCCTTCAACAGAAAACTGTTTATCTGGTTAATATTTTGCTCTTTGCTGGCTATTTTTCATTTATGAGGAGAAGTAAAGTAGGCCAACTTGTTTCAAATGTCAAATGGAATCAAACACTTACAGACTGATATCCCTGGAGTAGCCATAGTCTGCTCCTTTCTGCACTCTTAACTTTAGACCAGGAACTTTTTATATAATGTATTAGTCATTTTCTATCATACAAAACTTTTGTGATTGGCTGGCAGCCCTGTAAAGATATATTTACTAGTCATGCAAAGTGCTGGAGATCAGTGTTTTAGCTTTGACACTGATATGAGCATTCCTTACACATATTACACATACACTAAGTTACATGGAAGTGTGACATTAGCATCAAACATGCATACAGAATCAGTTTCTAGAATAGTACATTAAAGGGCTTTCAGTATCAATACATTAGTGTAGAGTATGTTAACCTGTGTTTTCTTTGAAACCATGATGCTTACAGGGGATGAAGTTAGATTTTGATAAAAGAAAAAAAAATAATTTAACAACAGTTAATAATTTTACAACATAATAAGGTTCACTGCCCAAAGAGCAACAAAGTATAGGTCATATAACTGACAAAATATTGATTCAGCTTGTCATAAGTATCTTGTATATCATTATCTGCATCATAGAAAAAGCCCAGTCTCTCCTTTTGCCTGAAGTTTTGAGAGGAACAATAGATTGTATACCTCCTCCACTAAACACTTTCATGTCTGTAGATCTACAGTAGACATAACCATTGGGGACTAGAAAAGCCTTTGTCTGTCTGTCCAGAGGTCGTTTGGCTGTCTCATTCTGAATCTATTGCCTGGTTTGTTCTTTACACCCCTCAGGGTCTTTAGGCTTCCCTGCTCCCAAAATATCTCTAGGCTTGCAAGACCAATTCACCCTCCCTTGTCTATTACTTATTGACTTCGATTTGAAAGTCCTAACTGACCTTACATCAGCATTTTCAAGGGAATAGGCTGCTTTCTCTAATTGTCCTTCAATGTACTTTCCTTTTACTTATACCTCCAAGGTGCTGTCTAGCACCACATACCCTCCGTGTTTTTCCATTGTTGCAAAGCTACAATATTGATTACAATATTTATGTAAGAACCTGAGTTTCAAGCCTTATATCAAATATTAATCTAAAGAGTCCTGTTTTTTCATTTTAGAAACATCTTTGCTATTAAGCTGTCTTTGCTCTTTTCTTTGTCTGTTCAGCCAAGGGGACTACCACTGCTCAAGCTACTGAGTGCTATTTATATCAGAACAATCAACTTTTGCTGCTGTTGTAAACACTATGTGCATCACCTCCTGTCTGCCAGAGGATTTCTCCTGGGAAAGACCAACTAGACATGAAATTTCAGAACAGTGAATGTCTAGAATGTCTTCAATTTGATCACTGTTGTGCTATATCAATCAGTGAGTTGCAAAATATGATATGTGACAGTGTCATTATTTTCTCACTTCTATTTCCCATGAAAGAACGGCTCATAGGGAGTGCCAAACATAGTTTTTGGCTGGACTGCAACAGCGGGGCCAACCCTATAAACGCGAATGTCCAGGACTGACTGACTGACTGACTGACTGACTGATAAAGCACTATTGGTTGGCTGGCCGAGTGTTGAAGTTTCCCCATTGGCCATTGCTCTCTCAAACTAAACTGGCACAAATAGTTTCTATCGCGAATGAGCATTTTACAACTAAATATAGTGGAAATCACAGCACAGCTGTTGTCTTTAACTTATGTATATCATGATTTTGTCAGATGACGTCGTGGTTATAAAATCAGGATTTTAGCAGTGCAGAGCAGCAGTTTGGAAATGGCTTGGAAGTGACTGTTGGTGACCATGTAGTCTTAATGGGCTGTGTTTCAGTCACTGTTTCATACTTGTTCTGTTGTCTGACAGCAGAAACACAAAAACAAGTAAATGAGAACAGCTTTATTGGGAATTCGGCTGCATTAAATTACAGTATATGTGAACACAGACAGTAGGAGAGAAGCAAACAAGTAAAGGGCTGTCCAGCCAAATACTAGGTTTTGACCTATTCTTGTTACAATATGAGTTCTATAGAGTTAGCATCCACTGTAATTGTGGAGATAAAGCTCCATTTTTACAATTTAGGCGGACAACCACACCCTTACTAGGGCTAAGGTTGGCTCTAATCATAAGACCATGTGGAACTGTGAGTGACAAGAGTATGAGCTGTCTTTCTGTGCCTGTCTTTCTTTTTCTCTGTCCTACTGTCTTTCTCACTCTTGTTTGCTTAGCATGTGGGTGTTTGTGTAAATGTGTGAGTGGAGGTTACACACAGCAGCTGTCAGTGTGTGTAATGTGGTGTGACTCAGCTATTAGGGTTGTGATGGTGATGTGACGCTCTGCGAGGTTAGAGAGAAAAAGCAGATGAGTAGTGCTGATGGTTACCCAGCTGTTGCATCATCCTGGGATACTCAATGGAGCCAGATGCTACGTGGAGAGCAGCAGCCATGTGTTGAAGCAAAGAAACATACAGTATGAGGTGATAACGTCCTGTCAGCTTGTATTTGTGATTGGCTGGTTCATAGTGGAGGGAAGAGATTTGAATTGTTGAAAAGACAGAAGATTACTTGTATAACAATTTGCTGGAGATCGGAAACATAGCTGTAAGACCAATTAATCATAGCCGATAGATGTAATTATCCATCACGGCTTTATAATCACCCTACTCATTTTTAATTTCTTAGCATTTTTATCATATAATTAATACAAATAGCAATGCTCACACTCACTTGCTTCAAATCTTTCCTTTGTTAGCGTTTAAGTTAAATTTCCTCATGACAATGTGATTCAGTTTCTTTGAGCTGTGAATGAGCAGCCTCAATGTAGATAATACATGGTTTTTCATTCATGTCAGACATACAACAAATTAACATAAGCTACACACTTGCTTTAAATTCAGAGATGCGTGTCCACCACAGGAAGTGCTGTGCATGCTTCCTGTTCTTGCCATCTCCGCCGTACAAAGAATTCATAGTCATCTTGGAATAATCCTGCCCTTTCAGTCCTCAATTCTGTGTGGTTATGTGAGTGTGTGGGAGATAGTATAAGTGTAGGTCTGGGAGTTGGGGAATTCCTGCCAAAACCATGAGGTCACTATTCCTCCTTATTAGCCCCAGGAAAAATGCTGCTGAATGGGTAGAATGGACATGAGAGAGAACCAGGACAAACATTTTTGCATCTCTTGCTGCTTTACATTTCAGATGATGGCTTGTAGTGTTTGTTGCTGTAGGTCTGTCATTCTTGTAAAAGTAACAAAGAATGTTTAATTAATCAAAAGGTGTGTTTCTAAAACCTGAGTTGAAACGCTGAAAAGTCGAAAAAATCTCGAAATATCACAAAAAAAGTTTCTACGCTAGGGAGACGTGGAGAAGTTGGTATATCGATAAAAGGTAAATGCGAGTAAGTGCAATAGAAGCAAATTCAACGAATAAATGATGATGTACAGAAATCATTCGACTTCATATCATGGAACACAGCTGGTTAAGCATCTCTCTTGACATTCTGAAATGCTTCACCCAGAGTCGGTGTGTTAAATGCCTCTGCACAACAACTTCCCAAAATTGTTTAGTGCGCCTACGTTCCCAGATGTATGGAGGACGATGTGGTAGCATCACCAAGTTTTCCATCACGTTAGATTGGTTTGATTAACCAACTCCTAGTATTTAATGAAGAGTAGTGGATGGAAATGCGCATAAATTTGCTTTATCTTTTGTGATTTTCTGAAAATTTGCGGTATATTTGGATGGACTATAGTTGGCTAGAGCAAAGTGGTTGGAATGATTGTTCTCCAAAATGACGAAAAAAATATTTATATATATATATTTATATATTTTTATATTTTTTTCTTATATTTTCCCAAACAGTTTTTACTTTTGGGTTTTGGACCGTTGGTCAAACAAAATAAGCCACTTGAAGACATAACTCTGGGAAATTACACCAGGCATTTTTCAATATTTTCTGCCATTATATGTATATACCACACGGTTAATTGATTAATTTAGAAGAACGAATTATATGAAATGTCAAACAATAGTGAAAAATGTGGATTAGAATTTCGCATAACCTAAGGGGATTGCTTGTTATTCCTGACCAACTCTTCAAAACCCAAAGATATTCAATTAACTATCAAATACAACAAAAATAAGCAGCAAGTCCTCACATTTATGATGCTGGAGTCAGAGAATATTTGTCATTGAATATTCAGAGTAACAGGGACAGTATTGTTTTTCAAATTTGTTGCTGTTGATTTTTCTAATTGTAATTTTTCAGTGCTGTGAGCACCACAGATTTAATTTAATTCACCTCCATTGTACTGGGGTGGAGGCAGAAATCCAACAGATATCTCAAAATCTAGCCCAACCTATTTGCGTGGCTAGACATCACTGAAGTTAAGTGAGAAAATATGTTTTTTTTAAATTTGGGTGAACTGATCGTTTAACATTAGGACTATAAAGAACACATGTAAAGCAGACAGAATTTCCTTCTCAGCTGTGTCTCCTTAGGCAGACCTACCACTGCATACCTCTAGCTGTGCCATTTCTTTCATGTGTGATGTGAGAAGGTTTTTTAATGGCACCACACAGGCTGGTATGCATCGTGCTCAGGCTCCTCAACCACATTCTTGTTAACTTTGCAGTCTACAGTGAGTCTGCAGTGGTTATTGAGACAGCAAGCTCTCTGATGCTTTGGTTACAGTTAGGAGGGGCAAACACACATAATTGTAGTGTAATGGTAGTGCTGTTGTTGTAGGCTTTCTCTGATAATGTGTGTGTAGCGTGTTGTTCCAGTGTAGCATCCAAACAGAATATCTGTTCTATTTCCATTATATCTGACACGTAGTGTTTTCATGAAACTGCAATGTTGCCGTCGTTGGTGAACACTGCTATAGATGGTGACAAAGCAGAGGATGAACATCATAAAAGCATGAGATTCTGGGTCGTAATCTGGCCAGTGATGATTTATTTGGATTTAAGTTAATCAAATCTTGCATCTGTGGTCCCTCTTTCCTTGAATTTAGTTATTTAATTAATATTAGTTTGAGTTATTTTGGTGAAAGATACAAATTATAAAGATTTAATCTGGTTAAGGTTAGCATGAATTTTATGTTATTTTTACTGTTATAGGTAATTTAATACACTAAATGGTTACTTTTATTTTTGTTTTACTGATCATTTCTTATGGGAATAAGAAATAAAGTTTGGTCCAGAAGTCAGGTCCATTCTAGACGCAACCAATCTATCCAGTGACCTTTGTCGCAGGTCTTCTGTTCTCTCTTAGTCCACATATTTAATCACAATCTTCGCTAACACTGTTAAGGCAAAAATGTCAAAAATATGTTTAAAGAAAAACACTTATCTATGACTGCATGTTGCAAAGGATTACGTATGTCACAGTACTTTACAACTGTCTAAAATTTCCTCGTTAAATGTTTCACACATCATATAAAATAGTTACTGGGTTGAAAAATCTGATCCCTTTTACATCAGAGACAACTGTTTGTACAGTCACGTTCCCAACAGCGTCAAGCAAGGAACCGTAAGAGGTGTGCAGTTGATTAAAATTTGAAAAGAAAATTTACCCAGGGGATTATTGAGTTGGTGTACGAAGTACTTATGAGGTCAAGTGAGCAAGAGCTTAGCTCAATAATCTTTAATTCCCTCTCTGATGGGCCCTTCTTGGCACTTTATACACATGACAGATCTCCTGTTATTTTAGTGCCACTTAAAATTACCATGAAAAGCTTCCCTTTGAACCCCATGTTTAATTTTGAAATAAATAATTATGAAAAGCATTAAAACTGTCTAAGCTTTGGTACAAACATAAACATCAAGGTGTAACCAAATGCAGCAGTCTTTTAACAACAGACTCGCCAGTTGACTCTGAGAGGTTGTTGTCATCTTGTGACACTGAAAAATTCAATTATGAAAAAGTAAGTTGCTCGGTCAGACAGCATCAATCCCACCATTCCCTCAACCAGCCATTAAACCAAACTACTAACATGTTGTGTAGCCAGTCAGTTAGAAAACAGCCATACAGATAACATGCCCGTCATTTAGTTCTGCTGAATGTTGTTCTTTTAGGCCCGGGCAGTTAGAAAGTCGGAGTGGCTGGCTTTGACCTCCTTTCCAGCTCATCTAAAGGAGAGCAGGGGGAGGAGGGAGGCAGGAGGGAACATTAATGTCCTGCTCGTGAGGCCAGCCAACATTCCTACATCACTTCCTCTTCTAACATCTGGCAATGATCAGGGCAGGCAGAGAGAGAGAAAGGATGTATCTTACTGGCTGGCTTAGTGTTCATTTCCAAGCGTGGACAGTGAGGCATTGCATTGCAAGACCGCCCACTCAATCTCATTCCTGCTACCAGCGAAACAAAATGAAGCAAGATGGAGTGTTTTGATTCAGTGTCTCTCTACCATTGTTTACACTTTGACTATGATTCTGCTGTCGTACTTCATCTTTTCATATGTACTTTCATATGTTCACATTATGTTCACTCATAATCATACCATGATGCAAACAAACTGGATTTATGTGTTTGTCTGCCTCTGTGAGTATAAATAAAAGAGAAAAGAGAACTAAAAGCTCCCCCTTTCTTTTCTTCTCTCAGGATGGCCTAGCTGTGTTCTGCTGTCAGTGGTCTATCAGCAGTGTGCTACCTGGACCAGAGGTTTGTTGTACAACTCACTAAAATAAACTCAATTAATTTTTAGAGGTAATCTACTAAGATTAATTTTGATTATGAGACTCAGGATCATTCTCAGAACTGTTTTAGTAGGTGCTTGAGGAATGGTTGAATATGGATATTCATGAAAAATGGATGTTTATATCATAATATGAGGACATATAGGTGTGTACCAGAAGCAGCAAACAGCAAGGTGCAGAGATGAGTGTGACCTCCTGGTTCCTGGTGAGCAGTGGGGGCACTCGCCACCGACTCCCCCGAGAAATGATCTTTGTCGGCCGGGATGACTGCGAGCTCATGCTACAGGTGAGCACGAACAGACAAGATATGTCTGTTGGATTTTCACTTTATCTAATTTGTGAACTTGCTCTCTTTCTGTAGCTATTCAAAGAAAAAATGGTACTCCCACAGTATCTAGACTCTTAGTGACTTACACATAAATAAGCTTTAAGATAATATGAAAACTGGTGAACACAAAGAGCCTGACTCTCATTTAGGGATACCTGTCAGCCACCTAAATATGCTGCCGACCTCACACCAATCTGTGTCATAAGATAACCGTTTACTGAGTCTGTCTGAGGACACTACAAAGGAGCCCTCGTGCTGTTGCTCTTGCAGTAGCAAAGCATGTTTATATGTCTGCATGTTTGTGTGTCTGTGTGTGTACTGAAGTGGTGTCTTTGCAGCTGTGCATGCTTCCAGAGACCACGAGTATGCTCATGTGTACCTCTGGTCACTGCACTATTAATAGAAAGTGGGACAGATACCTCTTGAGTTAGATTTTATCTGGCTGAGTCGTTTGTAGTGGGTAGAGGGTGCATCCATGGCTGCAGCACCCTCTGTTATGACATTACATGTTGAGAGAAGTTGTTACTGGTACCAGTGCCTGTCTGATAGTCTGACCATAGAGAAGACATTCAAGACTCTCACTTATATTTTTCATTTCATTTCTACTTTGTTGGTGAAAATTAGCCTCACTTTTCAGATTGGCCTTACTATCTTATGACGTTTCTGTGGCTGTACTGTATACTATTATCACATTAAATTAGATTCCTTATTAGTTTGCACTTTGTATTTTTTTTAATAATATAATCATTATTAGTGAAAATAAATCATGCTCCATGCCTTCTGGATACTATTTAGTGCCACTGGTGGAATTGCTCCTAACATGATAAAATCAGAGGTATGTAGAAATCTAATCCAGTAATGGGATTTATGGGTTGAAGAGGAAAGCATAAATAGAATAAAAGCATTTAAAATGGATTTCATTCGTGTATGAAAAATAGTTCATGACCAATTAAAAGTTCCATTTTTTTTAAATCCAAGTGGACAGTATCATTACCTTTTTTTTCTGTAAACTTTCATTTTCACTTGAGAAGTTGGCTTTATTTACTGTACATCAGCAACCCTACCATGGCTTCTCTAGCCCATTACTAACAACCTGCATGATAACTTTAAACTCTTAAGTTGTGAAAGAGAGTTTATCCACCTAAAAATTGTCAGTGTAGTATTGCCTAGCTTTATCATTTCACAGACCTCCCAAATATTACATGTAGTTGGATCTACTGTTTTTGATACTAGTTTCAGAAACACAAAGGAATAGGCATTGAACAGAAAACATTTTAGCTCGTTAGCTCAACTGAAAAAAAACAACCTATTTCTCAACTGAGGTAAATTTCTTAGGGGCCTCATGTTGGCCAACATATTTCTTGGGTCAAATACATACAAAACAGTCAGTATCCTATGATATTATTTTAGTTTGAGTCTATGTCTGCATTTTTAAAATTGAAACAGAAAAAAATCTGTTAAGAAGATCGGGTTTTATGTTTTGATGTAAGTACGTTTATTAAGTTTATTAAAAATGTTGCTCAAACAGTGTAAATGGAGATGACACAAATGCTACTTGAAGTTTTGAAGCACATTGAAACACAACTTCTTTGTAGCCTAGGAGTGTTACAAGGACATGTTCTTGTATTTTCAAGAGAGCAGTAATTAGGGGCATTTACTAAAGCATGTAGAGTTGTAGAAGATCTGTTTAACAAACAGTTTTCCTCAATATGGCTATGATCACCTGAGGGTCTTCTGTTCCTGCATATTAATGTGTGTTTCTGTGTTTTTGTATTCCTATCCTTGTGATGTCTTTGGAATGATGGAAAGATAAGGGAAATCTTCCAAATTGAGGACATAATTTGACTTTGTGTATGTGTGGGTTTGTTTGAGAATTTGTGTAGCTGCTTACAGTAGTCCTCCATGTGACTGCTTTAATGAGCCAAGGCCCCATCACATGGCTAAACATTAAGGGCTGTTTGTGTCATGCAACAAGAAAAACACAAACACACTCGCTTGCAGAAAAAATATCAAACTTCAAATGAATGTATGACTGTGTTATCCAGGCTCACCAGTACAGAAGACCTGCTCAGCCCTGCCATTAAAGTGATAAAGATTTGCCTGCCTGTCAGTTTATCAGAAAAGCTTTCAGTTAATTTAGGCTGGGGCAAAGGGGATTCGTCCAGCCACTGTCTTCTTCCCAAAGTCTTCCCCACTACCTTTTCACTAGCATCGTTACTGGCCTGACCTAAAAATACTCATTGAAAACACTTAGGTTAATGATAGCTCCCCTCTAAATCTTAACAGTTGTTATGATTGCTGGGTGTTATTTAAGAGGCAAATATACTTTTGCTGCTAGGAAAAAGTCAAATTCAGACACTAAACCAACCTACAAGAGCCTTCATCAACGGACCTGACCTTGACACAATCTTTACTTTTACATCACTGAGGAGAGGCTACTGGCACTTTAAAGGAACTCTCAGACAAAGACTTCTCACACACTAGTTACATGAATGGCCTGAGTGAGTGTTTTTGTAAATGTTTTGGTGTCATCCTACAAAATTAGCCAGCAGCTTGTTTTTTTCCATCAATCACACGCACATATATATGGTTTTGACAGTTGTGTTATTTACAAACTGTGATCGGAATGGATTCTTACTTTAATTATTTATTGAAAAAGGGAAGGAGCATAGTGAATACAGGAACACAGTCTCCATGATGTCAGCCTGAATCATATTTTTTTTTTCCTCTGGGTAGCAATGAACTGGATAAAATATATCATTGAGGATTTTTGCCACATTTACTGTCTTTCAGAAGTACATCTTTTGTCTCATAGCTTAACTGATCGGAAGTGTGTGTGTGTGTGTGTGTGTGTGTGTGTGTGTGTGTGTGTGTGTGTGTGTGTGTGTGTGTGTGTGTGTGTGTGTGTGTGTGTGTGTGTGTGTGTGGGTGGGTGGGTGGGTGGGTGGGTGGGTGTTGGTGTCTGTGTGTGTGTATGTGTTGTTTGAAATCAAATTTGCCTTGCCTCATGTCTTTATCTCTTCCTCTTTTTATCATAATGTCCCTTCTCTTTCTCTTTCACTCTCTGCCTTTATACACAAGTTTTCTGTATCTGCTTGTTTTGAAAAGTTTGTTTTCACTTTGGATGTGTTTTTACTTGGCTGACACTCACTTTTTAGTTATGTAGAGCTACTCCACATTTGTACTCTAAAAACACTACATCTACTTAAATTCAGTTGGTCAGCGGTATATAGTATCTGTAACACCATGAGTCTGCTCTCCCCTGTGGTGTGAATTACAACAGGCAGCTCAGTTGCTTTCTATCCTGTTTGATCTGGCCTAATCTCACTAAGGTAATCTGTTCAATTGGTTGGCTCTCTGGCATTTCTTCCTTTGGCTTTACTTCAGCATTATCTTAACATTTTTAGTTCAGCATGAGTGTGCTTCTTGTTTAAACAAGGAAAGTGATTAGGTTATGTTAAAGAGTCATATGAGGCTTGAATATGAGATTCAGCTCTCAAAATCAGCATTGATTGACCCCAGTACAATAAACTCATTCTTGGCTTGATCATATTGACCATATAACTTATTTTTTGGTTTAAATTTTTTTTTTTTCACTCCAATGTTGTGGAATTCATGAGTCAGACAACTGTTTCAGTTGCACAACACTTAAGCACCATTACTGGATTTGTTAGATTTACCCATGTTTATGCATATTAACATATTTATCGGATATAACCACTGCATTTAGTTAGTATTGGAGAAAATGAAAGCTGAAAACTGAAGTACAATCACTCCAAATGATGAACTGATTGCTGAGAAATTCCTAATTTCTTCAGACGTTATGCTGAATTTCAACATAGAACTTAGACACAGCAGACTTTTGAGTCACTCAAATTAAAATTAAAATAGGATCTGCTAAAGCAAACATAAAAACAAACAGTTCCAGGGCGACGTGTTACTTTGTTTCTTATATTTTATTGATGTATACAAAGGGCGTTCTAACAGACATTTGGAGACCACAGCAAATTTTCTCACCAATCAGTGTCAAAGCATACTTCTAGATATGTTCTTTAACATTGATACAGGAGAGGGATTTTTTGTCAGATTCCACAATACAGTGTTTGTGCTGGAAACAATTTATCCTCAAAACAGCTGATGGGCTCATGTCTGGACACTGCAGAAAATCAATATTTTGACTCAAAGCCCTTCATTACTCCACTGTTTTCCTTTTGTGTATTTGCGTGTGCAGGTGTGTGTGTGTATGTGTGTGTGTGTGTGTGTGTGTGTACAGCTGTGCATCAGTGTGAAGGTGTCAGTACATGACTACTGTCTGAGACATTGAAATAGTTGATATCATTGAATAGAGTTGATATCATAGTAGATATCATACATAGTAACATTGAGACTTGCTATCAAGGCTCCATTCTTGACATAAGATGCTCATACCTCCAAAAAGCTTTAACGTAGCACAGTTTGCTCCTGTCACACACAGCCCTCTAATGGTTTGTGAGAAAAACAGTTGCTATTATGCAGTTTATGTTTAGACTCACTTTCCCTGTAGCCTTGATGCAGCACAGGTGTACAAAAAAGCTATGCGAAGAAATTTTGAAGTAGAGCAGCACAGATGAAGAGTAAAACTAATATTTTCCTCTGCCTGGTAATAAATCTGGACCAACGACATCTTATCTTAATGACCAGATCTCAATAATCACATTAAGTTCAAAACTGTTACCACTAGGTTAATGTTTGCTTTTGTTTTTGTTTGAAGTCACGCAGCGTGGACAAGCAGCATGCAGTCATCAACTACGAGTCTGGGACTGATGAACACAAGGTCAAGGACCTGGGAAGCCTGAATGGGGTGAGTACACAGATAGAAATGTGGAAAACAGAGAGAGGTTAGGATGAAGATAAAAGTATAAGAGAGAATGAAAACAGGACCAAAAAGAATAGAGGAGAGAAGGGGGTCACGTGATGGAAGAGGGATGGGGAGAGATAATAGAATAATAATAGTTTAACCAGCTAGAGGAGGAAAAATAGAAGGTTTAGAAGGAGATGGAGAGAGAATGCAAAGGTGGAGAGAAATCAAGAGATAGATAGGAAAAAATCCTTCAAGGCGAAAGTAGAAGGGAGATGAGGGAGGTTGTGAAGGTTTGGAGGTTAAATTATTTTTGGCAGTCAATGGAAGTAGGACCTAATCAATCTCTGTGTCAATGAGGATTTATATCAGACCTGAGATCAATTTGAATCTAAACCTAATTATGCAAAACACTACTTACGGGCACAGTCTTTGATTCAAATATAAACCAAAGGGTCGCTCTGCCACTAAAACTCAAAACACCTTGACACCTGCTGTCACTCCCAAATTGATGTAAGTAGAGAGATTAACATGAGAAAACAACTACATCAAAATTTTGTAAACACGGCAGGAGAGTAGGCAGGAAGGAAACCATTGTACAGGAGGCAGAAAAAGGAGTGCATGGTATATCAGAGACGGATGTATTATCCTGTAATAATGAATGAAATCTGATTATTATCATTTCAATAATGGAATTTGAGCTGATATTTGCAACCAATAATATTAAGTCTTAATAGGGTTATTGAAAAATATGGTGTGGATATTGTGATTTTTTTTTCTAGATTGTAATTTTTTTCTAGTGTGTGGAGAAACACACTGTATGGTCTGTTTAAAAGGTATTTCGGGAATTATGGTAAATCACTTGTAGCTCAATAAAACCTGGTTACAGCTGCCACATGGCGTTGCTCATGTGTAGTGATTAGCACTCAGGGACAGCACACCAGATTGAACACATATGCAGAATGTCCCTCACATCCTTTCCAGTTGTCAGACAGGAAGCCACAGTCAGAGCCACTTCCTGCTGTGTCATTAACCATCCAGCTTCTTTGGCTGGATTCTGAGGAAGTTTTCTCCTGCTGAGTCAGTGGATATGTAGATATTTGCCACAGTAGTGAGTTAAAAGCTGTGTTTGGGCAGAGCCACCATTTACCGTCTTACATGAGATGTTTCATCGCTGTGTTGTTAAGCTGGCATGATTTCATCTCACTACAGAGGAGACAGGAATGTTTTATTAAAACAGCAGTGGAAGTATGATAGAATTTCATTTGCAGTTTAGTGAAACCTGATCTATTTCAGAGCTGCATAGTAGAAGGAGGAGAGCAAAGGGGGGAATGGGGGGGGGGGAATCAGAGTTCAATGCTTAGGCCTTTAGTCCTGGCTGTGTACACTTTTTTTCTTATAAAGGAACACCAGGATCAGCTAATTCAAATGTTCACGATAGCTTCATGCATGCTAGGACCTCACTGAGCACATGTAAGTTTAATATTACTGCCTGGCAGCAACAGTTTCTCCTTATTGTTACAGTTTTTAAAACCAGAAAAAAATATCTGAATAACATCTAAGTAAGAGTTGGTATTTCCACTCAATCGCCAGAAAGTTAATCAGCAACTAATTTGCTAAAGCAATTGATTGTTTTAATAATTTTTCAACATTCCCATGTTCCATCTTTTCAAATGTGAGTATATGCTGCTTTTTCCTTTTAATATATGTGAGTAAACTGAATATCTTTTGGGTTTGGACTGTTGTCGCCATGGGCTCTAGGAATTAATTACTGGTATTTTTCACTATTTTCACTATTTTCAGAAATGATTGATTAACTGAGAAAAAAATTGTCACAATAATCAATAATTAAAATAACTGTTAGTTGCAATTCCACTTGGAAGCACAAACACTTCTATGTGTGACACAACTTGGACAGGTTTAATCAGATGCTTGTTTCTTCCTTTACTTTCCTTTTTTTTTTTTTACATTGAAGCTTCTTAGAAATTAGAAAGCTTTTTTTACTGTTCCCTTTCACACATAAATGAAAAGTTGATTTTGTGTTTATTTTATGTTAATGTTATTGTTCTTTTTATTTAATTTACCATCTTGGTTTTTTGCCTTTCCCTTCCCTCTGTAGACCTTTGTAAATGATGTCCGCATCCAGGAGCAGATGTACATCACTCTGAAGTTGGAGGACAAGCTGAGGTTTGGATATGATATCCTTTCACTTTTCTGATCTTTTCTGAACCTCTTCAGCCCTCACACATTCACCAGCGGGCTCATCATTCCAAAAACATGTCAAGCATTGTTAAGCATTAAATGTTTTTATTTTAATCCTTACCAAGATGCCAAATTTTTTACTGTGTACTGTAGAAAAATAGTAGAATTTAAAGCTTGCAGTAGTAAACTGTTTCATGCATCTGTTTAAATACTGTAAACTATCCATGTGTGTGTACATGAATCATATGTGTGTTTTTGTGGCCAGTATTTCCCTAACCTGTCTGTTTCACATACCAACCTGTTCACGGTGGTGAGAGGAGAGCTCACTGTGCCTGAGGAGGCTCTAAAGGCAAGAAAACACACACATAACCTGACACATACTGCCAAGTATCAGAATTCACCATGATAAAAAGTTGTATTACACTACTCTAAACTATCCATTTTTGTATTTTTTCATCTGCCTCTAGCATGAAAAGTTCACCAGCGGACTCCAGCTCAGCAAGAAGGCATCCAATGGTGAAACCACTACCACCACAACTACAAGCAAGTCTCCCACGAAGACCCCAACAAAAACAATGAAGTCCCTCAGTGGTGGTACCCTGAGGCCAGGGGAGAGCAGAGCAAAAGATGGCGTCACGTCCTTCAAAGAGCCACCACCTAAACCTGTGGACAGTCACAAAGCAGAGGACAAGATAGGAGGTGAGAGACAGAACAAAGGGGAAACTTTCTCAGAAATAGTATGAACTTATTTTAATGTTGGTTGTGAATTGTGTGTTCCAGACATACAATGTGAATTTAAAGAATCTGCTGTTTCACTATCACAAGTCAACTAATTTCTTCTTTTACTTTAAAATATACAGACAATACCAACAGTCAAAGTTTGCAACTGTGTTAATCCCAATATAGGGTTAGGATCAGAAATTATAACAGAGTAAGAGATTTTATGGCAGCACAAAAAGTACTAACAATTGACTATGTCCTTATTCATTTATATTAACCTATAGAAAAGTATTTTAAACAGTATACTAATAATCTCTAAGTACTAAAATGTCATAGTTTCTAGACAAGTTCACAGAATTTGAATGTATTGTGACTTTCTACAACCCTCAGAGTACTGGCTTCTCTGTTATCCATTCATATACTGTAGATGGAGACATTTCATGGTCCACATTTGTGCAACACACAGAAAAGCAAGGTAAAATATATACACTGTGTGTGTTTTTAAGATGTGGGTAAGCCGTTCAGGGTGGATTTCTTCTCTAAGAAAACAAATTTTCAGACATAATATTGTGAAATAAAGTGTGGTGGGGTTTTAATTCAGGCCCTTAGGGTGTGGACATGGTCACTAGGGAAAGGGCTTTAACCACCACACCAACAGTCACTGAGTTATATCACGAATGTGGTATAGGTCTGAGGATGTCCCTAATAATTGACATCACTGACCAATCTGGGGTGCTAGCAGGGGTCCTGGATAATCTCCAGATGTTGAAACAAGGGCTCATGGGGCTTCTGTTATTGCACAGATTAAGCAATAACAGGGTCAGAGTGCCTGCATATTGCAAACCCATTTGCCAGCACAACCTTTCTTTAAATACAATGAAATTCACAGGCATGCACATACATTTGCACATTTGGACCAAAAACAATCAAACATACACGTACAGTGTTGCATGTCATCCCATCTGCTGCACATGCTTTTAATGACAACCTCTCTGTGGTTCTGAGGATGTAATCCTGCAGTATTACTACTGTAATACCATGCCTCACCCAGATATTGTACCTCATGGAGAACATAAATTCAGTAGCTTTTATATAGAATGCCCCTACTTACTGCACGCAATTTGGCACAGAGCATCTATAATTATCTGGATATACTGTGATTAAACTTACGTAGCTCAGGATAAGGGGTACTTAAGGAAAAGAAGGTAAAGGAAGAGGAAAGAGCAGAGAGAAGCTAACACAGGATGAGGTGTGCTCTGACACAGTGGTCTAAGCTGCAACATCACTGGTTCAAATCCGGCTGCATATCTTTGTTGCAAGTCATTCCCCTCTCTCTCAGCTATGTTTACTGCCACTTTTCTATTGTGCTGTGCAATTTTTAAAATAAAGTTGCCGCAGGATGCTTGTACCATCTCAACTTTCATTCTAATGTGGAGAGAGACGCGAACGGAAAGTCCCTCTTTGATTTAAAAAATGTGTGTCTGAGAGAGAAAGGGCATGATACAGAGTACAGAGTATGCACATGTGTGTGCCCATCCTCTTGGCTAAAGTTCTGAAAATAGGTCAGTGGTGCAAGACCTGACCAGAGTGGAATTAATGTACAAACACACACATACACAAAGCGCAGCTGTGTTCACTTTGTGGCACCATGGTACAATGAACAGTTTATGTGGACAGTACCAGAGTTTGTAAAGTACATAATAAACATGACAGGCCACAGTTGAAGCTACAATAAAATGTGTACATTCTGCAAGGCTTACTTAAAAAGTGTCTGCATATGTGCATCTTTCTTAGGGGATGTTACAGCTCTGCCTCGTGGGACCCCACTGTACGGCCAGCCGTCCTGGTGGGGGGATGGAGACGCAGATGATGAGAACTCCTTCAAACAGGAAACCAAGTCATCCACCAAAAAACATGACAGCTCCATTTCAGGTAGGAGGTATTCCAATTTTAAACTTCTAACTATCATCGCACACATAATCTCCTCATGACTATAATTCAAACATGCAGTGGAAAAAATTATGGCTACAGTGATTTAAATAATTGAAGTGGACATTTCTGAAGACAATATCACATTCCAAAAACATTAGTGCTGTAAATGGAAGAAAACATTTGACTGTCAAATGATGCCTCTATATTTGTCACATTTTACCAGGTTTGGCTTGGAGTAAACGTTGTAAAAAGGTTTTCACATTACACGAACAGTTTTCACTGCACATAAAGTAGAAAATTAATTGCTTTAGAGTTAAATGTAGTAAGACCAACAATTAAAACCCTTTTCTGTGAATATACAGAACAACTTTGTGTATTTTGTCTTACATGACAATGGCCACAGGACACAGATTTCATTGGGAACTGGATGTAATACTGAAGTCTTGAATATTATTGTAGCCATGTATGGTGTGTCGAATCAGTAAAAATAGCACCTTTAACATACCCACCATATTTTCTGTAGTTTGTGTCTAAAGTTACAAATTTCAGCAATTCATTTTCAATCAATTCAATTTCAGTTTCAACCAGACTGTATGTGTGTATTTATAACAATGTATATCCAATTGCACACAAAGGCTTTTTTTCAGAGCTTGTATGTGTGTCTGTTTGCCTACCATATGCGTATGTATAATTACTGTTGGACTGGGGGGATCCAGTTAACTGGTGGTGGATAGTCAGAGTAACAGGATTAGAGGCTACACCAATAGTAAAACAGCTCAGCGATGCAAAATCAGTCTCTGCCAGGCCGGTTTAGTGTGGACCCAGTGTAGACATAAGAAAGTGGGGGGAGGTTAATCAAACACTGGAGCAGACTCAAATCTCTCACCACATCTGGCTGGATACATTGGCTGTGTCTTCACCAGCCTAAAAAGGAAGACTTCGTGTTTCAGCTCTTTTAACAGTCAGTTAGGAACTATTTCTGTATGTTATACCATGCAGATTTTTCTTTGGATTTTAGCAAAGCATTTTTTTCTGTTAGAATGAGATTGAAAAAGATTCTCATTTTGGAGTAAATATGTGCAAGCGTGGCAGGGTGATTGGAAACCCTTAAAAAGCTTTCCAAAAAATCAGACGAATGGGTTTGTTTACTTCAGTTATGGAAGTGGGTGAGTAGAAAGCATGTATTCCCTGTTGGAGCATTGACTGCTGAATGGATGTTGTGATGTTGGATTTGTTTTGTGAAGCGGCATGCTCCAGGGGGTGTTGTACTGTGTATTTATGTAGGTTACATGGACCTCAGCATTAAAAGAGGATCCTATCAGTCTACATGTTTTTAAAATAGTGTGAGCACGCCCTCTATATCTGCTCTAATAAACTGTTAACATCAGATATAGCAGTGAAGAGGAAGTGAAAGACAGAAAGAGAGGCTTAAGGCAGGAAGCGATTCTGTTTGAGAGTGTGGCTTGTGTTGCATGCATGTGTGTGTCAGTTAAGTGTAATGTGTGTCCTTTTCTCCTTCCCAGTGAATAGACTGCCCCCCCCCCGTGTATTGTCACTCAGCCCGATTGGGTTACGCCATTGCACCAGCTCCCCCATTTCAACCAACACAATCACACACACACACACACACACACACACACACACACACACACACACACACACACACACACACACACACTCACTCATACAGTCATTGTTCAAACAGACCACTCTCTCTCTCACTCTACACTGCAGCAATCATTAGTTAACCACTCAATAATTCTCCAGTAAGTATTGCTCTCAATTCCATATACTTTAGCTAATGGAGCTGGTAAAGGGCTTTCAATTTGAATCAACTTTGTATTAGTGTGATATTCACTTACTTTTCACTTGCTTTATTACCTATGGCATTTTTAAGAACTATTTGGTCAGTTAACTCTCTTTAGCTTAAATTAGAAGTCACTACAGGTTATAAAATTATTGTTTTAAGTTTTGCCACTGTTATTTAAAGTCAGTCACACTTCTCTTGTAGCAGTTGCATTTTGTAAGTGTGCTGAATGTCCATACTGTGTTTTCCAGTATGCCATTAATCTGTAATGCTGTCTCTGTTGTCAGTTTTAATTTTTCTACATAGTAGACTTAAACGAAAAACAGAATTGTATAAAGCCTAGGTTTTTCATGTTTATGAAGCCAACAACAGTCAGCATTAGTTTGAATCGTATGGTCTTTACATGAACATCATTAGACTCATTCATGAAACTTGTAACTTCACAGAAATTACTAGGTGCTTCCCAGACAAGCCATGTGTCTTATTGTGACATCAATGGAAGCTCTGATAGTATTCAAACTTACTTGCAATTATTATATACGTGAGATACAGGAAGTTAAGTCAGTTTTTTATCATAATTTCAAGGAAGGAGAAAATACGGTATTTACTGTGTTTTTGTCTTTATGTTTTAGAAGGTTGTTGTCAGAACCTGTAAAGCTCTCTGAGTTTCTGGAGAGCAAAAATACACAGAAATTTGAATCCTGTACTAACACTATTATATAAAAGTTGAATCTTTTGTAAGTCTTGGTTGCATGATATTACTTTCTTAATTAAGTCTGTGTCGCTGTTGCATCTTAAGCATAATTCAACATATTTAATTTACCTCATATTTACACTCCTTTTAAATCCATGTTGTAAATCTTCCCAAACTTGTAGAACAGCTTATGCTGGCAAACACTAATCTTGTTTCAAAGAGGAGTCCAAAGAGATTTTGTTTTCGTACTTCAGTTTAGTTGATAACACTAAAGTGGAGAATAAGCCTTTTAATTGAGAGATTCTGTTTCAGGGAGGATCCTGCTTTGTCTCATGAGTCCTTAAGTGGAACAGTCACATTTTTAAAATCTGTTACTCATGTGAAATTCACTCCCTATTTTTTACTTTTAATTATATTCTGCTGAGTTAGTTTCTGTTTCGTGTTTCTTATTACCAATTGCCATATGTATCTACATTCGCTCCCCAACATGAAGCAGATGGCCCCTCTAATTTCTGAAAGTATAATTTATCATATTCAGATCCCACAGAGGCTCTGTTTGTTAATATGAACAGATGAGAAAATAAGTGCTCCATATTGTAAGTGCACCAGAGTACATCTTGTCCTGAGTGATTATGTCTATATGAGAGACAAAGACAGACAAAGACAGAACAAATATGTGCATGTTTTCATGGTATTTGTAGTTTATAGGGCTGTATCCTCCCCCAGAAGAAGACAGTAATTCTGATAAATGGTGAGAAACACTTGCTGAAGAGCAGACCGCAAATTTATTGGTACATGTGGGGCCTTGTTTGACCATTCACTTACAATTTTGGATAAGAAATCTTAGGACAGTAGTTTATGTTATACTGTTTTGTTATACTATTCATACAGACTTGTTATATACAATATAACCTGGTTCAAGCTTTGCTGCAGTTTTTAAAAAACAAAAATTTAAATTTAAATCATTAATCTTTGTCACGGTTTTACATGTTTTTCAAACTCAGACAGCAAAGAGGCACGTCGAGGGGAGAAGGCTAAAGAGAACAGCCTTCATACGTCCACTGCTCACGATTCCAGTTACTTTGAGATCCCTACCAAGGAGGGTCACATGACCAATAACGGCATCCATGAGATTCCCACTAAGGACACAGAGGGCAGTACCACTCACACCACTACAGGTGAAGTATATATTTCATGTAATCTGATTTATTGTAAATAAAAGTACCCCTGTGTATATTTTTTCTCTTTTAGAGTTTAAAGGGGATATTTGGTTATGGTGTCCGTGTTTCCAAATAATGACTTTTGTAGTTTAAAGTAATAGCAGAGACAGTAAATCACTACTACTTTAACTTTTGACATTAGTAAGATTAGTATATTTACGTGTGTACTGTACACATTTAAATTTAATCAAGTTGGCTTTTTTGAGAAATATATTTGACTCCTTTATGGCAGAATGAGGCATCAATTTACAACACAAAACAGGAAGAGGCCACTATTTTTCTAGTGTAGAAATCAATCTTCAACAGAAGCCATTAGCTGATTTGATCATATTTGGAAAAATATCCATGTACTGTATATTTCCATAATTTAATTATACCAATAAGTGACATTTATACATCCATTTAAGTGCTTCACCTCAACCTTGTATTTAGTAGTATTGACTGACACCGACTGACACAGTAACAAAACTGCAATGTCTGCCCCACAGCTCAAGGTCACGCCTCCTTCACCATAGAGTTTGACAATACATCTCCAGGGAAAGTCACCATTAAAGACCATGTGTCGAAGTTCACATCTGACCACCACAGATCTCGCTCCAAGAAGGGTGCAGCAGGAAGTGTAGGCGGAGGAGGGAGGGACTTGAGCACACTTCAAGCGGCTATGATGGCATCGGAGAGCAAGGTGGCTGATTGGCTGGCTCAGAACGACCCCACTCTGGTGCGCAGTGAGTCAACAGAAGATGACAGCAAGAGCATCAAAAGTGACGTGCCAGTCCATCTAAAAAGACTGAAAGGTGGAGGTTTTCTTTTACCATTTCTATGTTTACAGATTGTGTACAAGTTTTTGCTGTTGCCTTTCTGGTTCTGTAATTCTTCCTTGATCATTTTTTCCTTCCTTCCTTTCTCTCACCGAAGATTCTCATTTACAGTCTCAATAACATTCCCTCCTGAGTTGTCAGTTATTTCACCTGAATTATCATCATACTAGTGTTATACCTTAATATTACAAAATTTTACACACTCTAAATTTTCCATTTGTCGCTTCCTAAACTATGTGAGGACTGGGTAGATTCTTTGTTAACAGCAGGGGTTGCTGGCAATGGTAACCAAACCAGGGGATTAGCAGTTAGCATACAGAAACGTTTAAACCCCTATTTACTCATTTACTGTTCTGACAACCAATGACAAGGCTTAGCATGAGTAGCATTGCACAACCTCCATTGAAATTTGCTTTTTCACCTTTTAAAGACATATTATCTAGTGAGGAGCACGTACCCATAGACTACTTCATGGCAGTTAATGCCTGACTAGGGGCTTTAGATTAGGCTTTTTGTTTGATTTTTTTTTTTTTTTTTTTTTCTTTTTTTTTTTTTTCTCATTGTCAGTGTGGACATCTAAATCATCTCTGTATACCTCTGCGGGCTTGTCGCTATGTATCCTCGGGGTAAGGTTTGGGATTTTTATTACTGTAAATTGCCTGCTTCTCTATGTTTCTTTGTTCCATTTACCTGCAAGGAGGAAACTGCTGATTAGGCTCCTGCTGCCAAGGGTTTTTGTGAGAAAGGCCCAGACAAAGAGAGGCTATGCTAGGCTTAGGTCTGCAAGTAAAGAGAGTTTAAGTTTGATGCTAAGCTAAGCTATGGTAGACTACATGCTGGTCATGAGTTAATTAAATGGAGGCCCATTTATTATGTTGTTGACGTGTGGGGGAGGGACCAACAGGCAGGAGCTGATGAAAATGGAAATCTGTGAGGTAGCAGTGGAAGGCAGGGAAGCCAATTCATTAGAAGGAGTTAGTACTACACGCATGTCAACTGGCTGACAGAATGGCTCACCTAATGGATGATTATGTTGCTAACTGACTGACTGTCTTACTGACTTTGAGACCGCTAGACACTGCAGTCTTTCCAAGTGAAGCTGTTACTTGATGAGCTGTCTCTTGGTATTCATTCCTTGAAGGAAGAACGGGAAATCATAAAATTGCGAGGAATGGACTGTGGTTGTGACATGAGTTAAAGGAAACCAAGAATAACCACGGAAGGCAGGGAAAAGAAGGGTGGAGCAAGAAGGAGAAGAGGGAGGGAGAGGACAAAGAGGAGTGGATAGAGGACAGGTGGACAGCTGGATGGAAAAGCTGTCTGTTGATGGCAGCTGTGGACATTTGAGGCGCGAAAAAACAGGTATGTCGGGGGGGGGGTTAACAGGGCGAGGAAATCGGGAGAACCTCACTGTAACGCTGAGAGCAGTATTTGCAGCAATGACAGGTGATTGGACAAAGAGAGGCATGAAGGCGAGAGAGGGAGAGAGAGAGGCTTGTTGCCTGGACTGCAGTTTAAGTGGAAAGGGAGGTGTTGAAGTAGAGAGCAGTTTTTGGTAGATAGTTGTTATAGTAACAGTGATGCACATAATGGCAGGGAAAGAGAGACATAGATTTAGAAGGAGCAAAAACTAGTAGTGAAAATGTTTGTGTTCGTGACCGCTGCAGGAGCATGTGTGAGGGAATAATTTCAGCGCTGACTGATGGCGTGTGTGAAGCATGTGCTGCTCATATGTGGATATGTGTGGCTGAAATTCTTCGTGTCTGTGTTTGCTGCATGTGTGTGTTTGAAACGTGCTCAGCACTGATCTGCAGACAAGCAGTGCAGCCTGTGTGAGAAGAGGCATGTGAGATGTGCTTAGGGTGTGTCATAGAGGTACTACGCAGAGAGAGAAGCAGAGGTTTAGCGAGGAAACTGAGAAGAGGCAACTGAGCCAAAGCTTTTGGTTTGTAAGCATCAAGGTGAGTGTTTCTCCTCTTTCCGTAAAGAGGATTTTGAGGATACATCTTTATACTATCTGTTATTTCTATCAGTGTTGGAATATGAACTGCCATGTGTGTATTATTGTAACGTCTAAAAATCTGTGGCTTGCCCTTGCCAATAAGATGTGATTCTGATCATTTCATCAAGGCTATAAATGTTTGATTTGAAATGTTGCAAGATTATTTTCTAAGATTTTGATAAATGGAGAGTAATTTATGCACAATTCAATTGATATTCATCCGCAGCAGTAGTAAAAGCTTAACAGATACACAAAAGTTGAACTTCAATATTATGTGTGCGTATTTGTACTGTATTGTATGCTCAAAATTCGGAATATGTTTGGGGTTACGTGTTTGCTTGTCTGTTTGTGTGGTTGTGTATGCTTGTAAAGTAAGTACATCCTTGTGTCGGGCACTCAGTTATGTGTGCGCACGTGCGTGTGCACGCAGCCAGCGGCGGAGGCAGAGGCCAGCTCCACTGTGAGTCATGGTGGGGTGAGTGGGGCCGAGCACTGGACTCTCACAGACACCTCTGTTCTCCTCTGGCCCTGCCAACGGGCTCTTTGTCTGGGGCACACAGCATGAAAGACCTGCCTCTCTCTGCCTGCTTATCTACTGATCTGCTCAAGCTACTGTAATGCACTGCTGCTTTCCTTTCTCATTCCTTGTATGCTGCCTTTTTCTTCTTTTTAATGGAATGTATGCTTTATTAGATTCAAACAGTGATAAAAGACAGGAAAGATACAGGAGGAAGTGGATGGTGGAATGTGACAAATGAGCTGCAGACTTGGAAATATGCGCTAGGCCACAGAGCCATATTGATACCCCAGTGATTGAATATTGTTCATTGATAAAGTTGGAGGAGTTGTGAGAGTCAAGCTCCAAAAATACAAAAGTAAACATATCCCCGTGTAAAATTAGTGAAGACTCCTTATAATTACACAGACTTAATACTTATATTCACAGTGGTAATGTGATTATACTGATACATCAACTCTGTCTAAATTGGACCAGTGTCACATCTTGTCAGTTACTGTTTTCATTTTTTCATTGTGCAACATCTGTATAATTAATCTCAATTTCAGACATTATTGCCTAGAATTTTACTTACATTGATTTTACTCTAAAGATCAAATGAAAAAAGACAAAAGAGAAGTGACGTCAGAGCATCCAACTGATTCGAAATCCCCAGGCAGCCAACTGTAGTCCACTAACCCATGGGAGCTAATGGACGGAAGTCTACTTCTAGCACTTTATTTATCTCTTGCACATTTTGGCTATGGCGATCTTGAACCACTACTTGGTTATAAATTCACTCCAGCAGTAACATTATTGTGTACTATTTTTAAATACTTAAACTCACACTGTAGGATGTAATAAGATTGATTTAATTGGTCTGCTAGTGAACTGGGACAGATGTAGACTCTGGATTATGGAGTGATATGATATAGTTTGAATGTTCCTACTATATTTTCTTTATGAGCCTGTATTATTTTGGAGAAGGAATGAGAGACACTATTGTATACTGTATGTGTTTACCAGGATCAGAAGCTGTGCAGTGTTATGTGGTGGTCATATGATGTCTCATCTCCCCCTCTCTCTGATACCCTGACTGGCTAGCTGTTGGTTCCTTAACTGACTGGCTTATTGTGTGAATGCTGTCAACTCTAGTGGCATTACACTATATCCTGAGCGTCCTACTCTTACTAAACCTCCCTGCTTGGCTTTTTCTTTTCTCCCTCTTAATCCAGTTTCTCTCCTTTCCCATCGACCCTCCTCATTTCTTGCATCCCCCAGCCTCCTTTCCCTGTTCACCCTCCCCTTTTCGTTCCCCTTTCTCCTTTGACCCCCCCCCCAACACAGACACACACAAACACACTCACATCCAGCCTCCTACTGTGTTTTCCATGTTCTCCTCCTCCTTTCCCCCTCATTGCTCTCTCTCACTGTCAGTGAAGTAGACAGGGCCAGTAACCATGTGGGTGGCATGTCTGGATTAGCATGGCACACTGTCTGCCATCGCACAACACTGAGAATACATGCTGATGCGACCCAGACTGATCAAAATGTAGAAATAGTTACATGGTAGGTAAGCTAGGCATTGTGAATTTAGGTGAATGAGTTGATTCAGCCCGCAGCTGAAAGTTTATAGATCATTTTGGCCGTAATAGTTAGCAAACATTTGTTTCTTGTTGCAGTATACACAATGGATGTGCTTTCAGGAAGGTGTGGTTCTGTGCTTGTCTTGTTCTTCTTCATGCTTGTTTAATTCATGTAGAGATCTAAACAGCCTAACACATTATTGTACTGTACAGTGGTGCTGTATTGTATTTTATGGATGCACAACGGCTGTTGTGTCTGTTGCTGTGTTACTGTTGTGTACACGTTATGATATGGATTTAAGAATGTTGGCTAATGTAACATCCTACAGTTTATCATTATACTTACAGAAACATAGCCTCAGCTGTAGTTAATAGTACTGTAAACCTAACCCAGGGAAAAACAAACTTCCATTTTATTGTAGTAAATTATGAAGATTGATATGAGCAATTAGAACATAAGCCCTTTGTTGAAAAAATATGCATGGTAGTAACTTATCTGCCATTTATTATTTTTGTTCCCTCATAGGGAGCAAGCATGAGGATGGCACCCAGAGTGACTCTGAGAATGGACTGGGCCTGCGTTTTGCCAACCGCCGCCATGCCCTTGAGGAACGTCTAAAGGCAGCACATAGCCACGTGGGAGGCGGAGGAGGAGCGGGAGGAGCAGGAGGCGGGAACGTAACCGTGAGCGGGACCCGAACAACTGGCACCCGCACTGCCTTCATGATTGAGTTCTATGACGAGGAAAACCCTCGCAAGCGACGGTCGTATTCATTTTCCCAGACTGCCCCCCTGCTGGGGGGAGGAGCTGGTGGGGAGGGACTGTGTCCTCAGCCTCCATCTCACCCCAAGGTGTTCAGCATTTCAACTTCTGCTACTACAGCCTCAGATTCAGGTAGTAAAAGTGTCTTTGTATATTCTATGATACTCCTCTATGAACAGCTTTGTGTGTATTTTCTGGAGTAAAGGTTCAAAGTTAAAAACTATGCATTTGAAATATATTAAGAGTTATTTAAGTTATTTAAGGAAAAGAAGACCTAAAAGGCTCCACATTATGTTTCATGTGGAAGTATTTCTCTTTGCATGAAAAGTGAGACTAAGAACCTTGTAAATTGACAAAAGTTGCAGTAACATTGAATCTGTTAATCAGGGGCTATTATAATTCATTCACTAGTGCTGCTACACATAAAAACGGTCATGACCTTGGGCATCAGTTACTAAGGGTTGTTTCTGTGTCTTGATCCTCTGTGAAAGCATTTTATGTGTGTTTTTCTAATATATGTATTTCTGCTTTGTATTTGTTCCTGCCAGGTAAAGTCCCAGCTCCAATACCGGCCACAGTAGCTGTAGGCGCCCCTACGGCTGCCCGTGTGCTTCTCAAGCAGAGGTCCGAGGACCAAAGTGTCGGTCGAAGTTCAGCCAGTACCGGGCTGGCGACAGGTAGCCCAACCAGCCCCAGCGAGGACGCTTCGGTTGTGGGCAGGGGAGCGGGGACAGCTGGAGGAGAGGCAGAGGATGACCACAGTGATAAGGGGACCTATACTATTGAACTGGAGAACAGGAACCCAGAGGAAGAGGAGGCCAGGCGCATGATAGACAAGGTAGGAATGTTCAGGGATGTTAGCCACTACCTGCACTAAATAGGATAATTTCTGTATTTCTACCTCAACCACAATACTTTGTCTTGACTTCAACGTTTGAATTCCAGTGCTGTGCGATGCATTTGGAATCATACTGCAATTATTGAAACATGGTGACCTTGCTAAAATCTCATCTGCTTAATACTGCAACAAAATCCAATTCTCTTCGAGGGCCATTCCCAGAGATGTGAAGAGTCACACACATTGTGGATGCTCCTCTTCTCTGTTTTCTTTTGCTATGTTACTGTTGAACTTGTTATGATATGGTTTTGTAATCTAACATTAATTTAGTCATATGTTATGATTTTTCTTTTGCACTGCCTTATGTTGTTTAGATAATTCATTTAATTCATTATCAGCTTTAGAGTTATTCTGCAGTAACTCTAAAGCAAAGAATTTGACCAAAGACATAGAGACCAAAGCAAGGTTAATAGTCTCTTTATTACCTGCTTCGTTGGCACTTTTAGGCATAGCAAGTCCTTTGAGACTGTTTTTTGTTGCCACTAAAAGCTATCATCTCTGTGTTGCTTTGCTTGACCACCACTCCATCCTCTCTGTCCAATTGGTAAACCTAATGCTTCTGTAATAGCCCTGAGAGACTTGCTCCGTCAAGCAGTGTCCTTTCTTATTAAAATATGCTCCAGGGAGGCTGAAAACCCACCATCAGTTTCCTACTGCCGCTCCTGTCCTGTAGCAAAGTGCTCTTTCATCGTCACAGAAAACAGATGGTTTAATGTTAGTTTCAGGGTGATATTTAATGAACATTACTTTAGACCATCATCACAAGTAAAGTAGGAATTTAAAATACTTTAAATAGCAAAAGCAAAGAATGCATAACCATTATAGAGGGAAGTTCAGAAGGCTATTTCATTGCCACTTAGCTGATTTAGAAGCTTGGACTAGAAGAATATATACTTATTTTTAGTTAAGTTAAATTGTTGCCAATAAAGGTTACTACACAGGCATAATTTAAACTTTACTAAATGATATCTCACAGTGGCACATATCCCTTTATATGTTGTATACAGGTGTTATCTTAGGAGGAGCAGTGATATAATTAGTGACGTGTATTTCTAGTCACTGTTCTGACTGAGTGAATTATATTCAAAAACTGGAAGTGTTGTTATGCTAATTCCTGTAATTAGCTGGCACACTAATTGGCACACTGCTCACTGCATGTCCACTCTCGTTTTCTCTCTCTTTTGTAATTAGTGTGTGCGCGCATGTGTGTGTGTGTGTGTGTGTGTGTGTGTGAGAGAGAGTGATTTCTGTTCGTTGCCATGGTACTGAACTATTGGTGCTTTAATTGAACAGCATCTTCTTCTGGCTGTTCAGTTCACTTTTGTTCATCAAGAGGACTGTAGAATAACTTTAATGAGGTGATTTTATATCATGAGGGTATTTAATTTTCAGTGTTCTAGAGTACTTACATGTATAGGGCGCATACAAAATACATACACTACATACATACATAATGCCTTAAGATTTTCACACATTATACTTCAGCAAATTGTCCATCTTTTGCCACATTGTCAGCTTTTGTTCCCTCCTGCTTTTTCAAATGTTTGTAGGTGTTTGGTGTTCAGCAGAACCAAGACTCATCTGTTCTGTCAGACCTGAAAGGAGAAGGAAAAGGAAAGGAGACAGGAGAGACAGCGAAAGAGGTAAAAAACTGTTTTTACTGTACAGTTTATTTGTCCAGTTTCTTCTTGTCCCTTTTCCTTTAGTTGAATTCCTTTAGTTTGTCTTCAGTTTACGATTAGTTCCCCCATGTGATCTCTTTTTTCTCTATCTGCATTTCTCTGACTGTCATATATTAACCAGTGTCCATAACTAGATTACTGATGTTGCCCAAGATCACTCAATTTTTGTGAATTTCGTTTGGATTAGATAAATCCCATTGTAAAAAAAATGACCTCTGATTCTCAATGTTTCATTATGTCTCTCAATCTAGTGTAGTGTAGCAGTGTATAAGAGTTACACTAAGATTCATGGCTGAGTTTCATAATGTGAGTCACAGTCACTCCCATGACTTGACCACTCTACTCCCCTAGCCTGGCAATGGGAGTAGGCTAGTCCTCAAAGAGACTGACCTAGATCATACTAAGATGAGGAGACACGCTCAGCCCTCCAGGCAATTTCATAGGAGGGAGGGGACAGTGTGTATGAGCATTGACAGCCTTTCTATCAAGTCTTTATTCCATTTATTTAGTAAAACAAGCAACTGTTCAGGCTTTTCTTAAAACTTTCTTGTAATATGCTTGTGGGTTATTTATTTGAAATCCAAAAAAGTATGTAAATGTCTACCTATGAGTAGAATATATGAGTCAGACTGAGGCGTCAGACAAGTAGCCTCAAATCAGACAAATCATATTTTGATTTCCATGTAAAATATAAATATGGGAATTTTTCTTAATACCACTGCCATTCATTCTCACAAACTAAATAATTTCCATCATCACGTATTACATTTCAGATAAACTCATAAATGCCAATTTCACTCATGATCTACTCTGTATATTTGCCACTTTGTGCCAACACTAATTTACTTAACTTTACTTACCATCTCTCTTGTCACCCCACCCTCATCTCCCTCTCGTGTCCCCGCAGGCTCTTCGTGGTGACTCGAGCTGGGTCTCTCAGTGGGCCAGTCTCGCTGCCAATCACACCAGGACAGACCCAGAGGGATCAGGAGCAGAGACAGCCGCCTTCCTGCACAAAGAGAGAGGTACATCGTCACTTGATTCTTACAGAATGATTAGGACTAAATTAAATGCTAAGCCTGATTCAGTTCTAAGTTTTCAGATACATTTTCCTTCAAAAAATCCCCCAAATTTAAAAGCATGTACTGTATAAAGCAGCACTTGAATTCAATATGCGTGTAAATTATGTAAAAAAAAAAAAAAAAAAAAAATCTTTAATCTCAGTTAAGTGACTTTATCCTTTGTTCTCTAGGAGCTGATGCCTTTGAGTCCAGTGCATCCCTCAGCAGAGGTGAATCCTCCTCCAGTCTGACCGACCGTAAGCGCAGGACCCTCCCTCAGCTCCCTGTGGATGACCCCCGGGCTAAATCCAGCACTAAAACTCTGAGGTCAGAGATTGGGGAGAAGCAGGACACTGAACCCCAGGAAAAAGAGAACAAGGGAGACGGGGAGTCTCCAACTCCCATCGAGGACAGTGAGATGACCAGTAAACGGAAACAAAGCTCAACTTCCTCTCCATCCAAAGCTCCTCTCCGGACCTCTGGCAGCACTGAGCGGAGAAAGAGGTCAGAGGAGAAGAAAGGAGGAGGAGGAGCAGCAGAAAAAGAAGGCGAAAAGTCTGGGAAGCCTCTAGTGCGGCAGGGCAGCTTCACTATTGAGAAGCCCAGTGCTAATGTCCCTGCAGAGCTCATCCCACGCATCAACAGAGGTGGCAGTGGGCGTGAACGCAGTGATTCTGTGGGAAGCATGGATACTGCTACACTCCTGAAAGACACTGAAGCTGTCATGGCATTCCTGGAGGCCAAACTAAGAGATGAAAACAAACTAGACCAGAAAAGTAGTAAAACTGGCATTACCACTCAGGGTTCGGGTTCTGGCTTCCCCCTTCGGACTGACTCCATCTCTCCTGAGTCAGATGTGGACACGGCCAGCACAGCTAGTCATGTGGCTGGAGAAGCAGACAGGAAAGCAGCAGCTGGTGGTGTACAGAAACGACGTTCCCTCAGCAGCATGCACCGGGAGAAGAGCAACATGAGCACAGCTTCCAAAACCAGCGTCACTAATGCAAGTGCCCGTGAGCGCTTGGAGAGGAAGACTAAAACAAGAACTGTGGAGGCGACAAGCCGGACTGATGCGCGCCGCTCTGTTCAGCCGTCCTCTGCCTCCTCCAGAGCACGCCAGCCTTCACTAGATCTCACCGATGATGACCAGACTTCTTCCTTCCCCATCTCTGACATCCTCTCCTCAGACCAGGAGACCTACTCTGGACCGTTGGGGCTCTCAGCACATGGACGCGGCTTAGACGATCCCCTCCATTCCAAACTCGATAGCAGGTCCGCTAAGACTTCCACCAGTGGTTCCTCCAAAACCAGCCGCACTCTCCAGGCAGCCACAACCTCCTCCCTGAACAAGCAGGCCTCATTGCCTCAGCCACGGCCCACGAGAGCCTCCCTTCTTCGCCGTGCCCGGCTGGGGGATACATCTGACACTGACCTCGCTGATGCAGACAGGGTGTCTGTGGCTTCTGAGGTGTCCACCACCAGCTCCACCTCTAAGCCGCCATCTGGTCGGAAGGGACTGTCACGACTGGACATGCTGGCTCAGCCGCGTAGGAACCGTCTGGGCTCCATCTCAGCCCGCAGTGACTCAGAGTGCACAATGACCCGGAGCTCCACCTCTTCATCCCGCCTGTCAGCTGAGACTGCTCTGCGCCTGGGTCTGCGCTCATCAACACCCACAGAGAACAGACTGACACCTAGGATGAGGGCCAACAGCGTGTCCAAACTGAATGAGGTCAAGACTAAGACCACTACATCTGGATACTGCTCGCCCACAGGTGAGAACATTAATTGCATGTCTGTTCTCTGGTTTATTCGGATTTTTTTGTATATTGTAGGAAGAAGGAGAAGAGGAAAATTAAAATTCAAAATCAGGGTTTGTTTTTGTTTTTTTTATTTTGAGTTTATTAATCGATTTGTAAGGATCCAATCCAAAATGTCTATACCTTTGCATACCTCCTTATTGTGTCAGCATGTAAACATTTGTTTGTAAACATTTCCACTGTGTTGTGACATACTTGTGCATTGGTTTTCATCGTCCAGAGAGCTCTCAGCCCGAACCTGAGGGCGGTGATGCCGAGGAAGAGTTGATGGGTACTGTACCAGAACTAGAGCCTTATAGGACTGTGTGTGTGTGTTTGTGTGTGTGTGTGTGTGTGTGTGTGTGTGTGTTTGTGTTTGTGTGTCAGATCTGGGTCACGGCAATACAAGCTGCCACCAAGCTCATCAAAAGGAAAACAGGTTATTCATGTTAGCATTTGAAGAGTTTTTATTTCAAAATGAGATATACACCACTTGAAAAGATGATGCACACTTTTAGTAATCAGTACAAAAGCAAACTAAGGTATGTTTCTGTAGGACTGTCGAGCTAATGTAAAGTCTTTTGTTAAAGACTATCCAATTGTGGTTCTTCTACACTTTACAGATTTAAGTTTTGCTATGACATTATTAATCTGTTTGGATCCAGATGTAAATTTAACAGTGTAGTTTGTAGTGCTGGTACATTATAAAAAGAAATTTCACTCAGTAAAGTTGAGTACGATGACCCAGCTCTAGCATATGTTGCAGTGTTAACTCTGTTTCTACTTTCTTAAAATCATCAAGTAATGTTGTGATGAAGACCCAGATGCTCTACTCTCACTCTGTTTCTATTAAATCATTTTACAACTTTGGAGCTAAACCTGCAAAACCTATGAGCAAATGGTTTTGGAACAATGCTCCACCTTGTGGAAATTTTTATTCAAGACACTTGTACTTGGTCCCATTTTACTCTTGAGAGACTGATAGAGCATGGTGTTGTCTCATCATGGTTTTGAAGCAGCTTGACATGTCCTGGCGCTATCAAGATTTTATGTTGTTGGAAGCTTTTGTTGGCGGGGGGGGGGTAGATGAACTTAAGTGGTCTCCTTTTGCTGCTGTTTCTGTTGTTTTCAATATTTCACCAACACATTCCTGTCCATTAATAACTTAACAAAACAAGATAAAATGCAATGCTTTGACTCACCGATCTTTTTTTATTCATTGCTCCCATTTTTTGGAATTTTGTCAGAAAAAGCAGGATTGGCTGGGGGCTGTCATAGTAACAAAGCCTCTCATGTTCACAAGCTCATTTATTAACTTCATGAATAACAAATGTTGTAATGGAATAAAGTACAGTAATATTGACGAAACCATTGTATTCCCCTGCCATTACAATCACAGTGTCCAGTAGCAGCAGGTGGAGACGTCTGCCACCAGAGTACGGCTCCACCTCAGAGGAAGAGTTTGGCTCCAACCGGAATTCTCCGAAACACGGAGGACGCTCCCACGTGCGGCCTCATCACCTCGTCCCACACCGCAGCTCAAGGCTCAGCACCACCGCGAGCCCAGGCTCTGCTGTGGTGACGGGTCCGGGTGGAGTGGGGATCAAACATCGTATGAAAGAGCAAGAGGAGTACATCAGGGACTGGACAGCACACAGCGAGGAGATAGCCAGGTATTGATTTGTGCTGATGTTTATAAGACTGATTTTTTCATTGATATACGAATTTAGCCTTTCATGAATCTGTTGTAATGTTTAGTCCTTAATGGCTTAAATTTTATCTTGATGTGTATGTGATTACTAGGTACTGTGTATGCATGTTGCAAGTGTTTATATGGATGTCTGTCCTGAGTCCTAAAGACCCCTGTCTGATGGTTAACAGGTTATTCCCCTGTGTGCGCAGGATCAGCCAGGACCTGGCTAAGGACTTGGCCATCTTGGCCCGTGAGATCCACGATGTGGCCGGCGAGATCGACTCAGTCAGCTCATCTGGCACAGCACCCAGCACTACCGTCAGCACTGCCGCCACCACCCCGGGATCAGCTATCGACACCCGGGAAGAGGTAGGCCCTGCACGTTCCACGCAACCGGACATACAGGAGAGCATGAGAAAGGTGCCCGTTTTTCTTCTTCTATCATTGCCCTACTGTGTGTGCTTCCATTGCGCCTTTGCCATCCCTCCTGTTTTGCTTGAATGAAACTGCCTTGCCTCTCGGTTGCTTTGTAGCTTTCATCTGCTTTGAGAGGAATTGATTTATTATACTCATTTCTGCTGTACTTTGATTTCTTTATTTGTTCATTCTTATTTTGGCCCTGAGAGGATTTACTTATTTTAACGCTATAGGACTAAAATCTGCTTTTTTGGGTTTGAAAATTAAAGATTTAGGCAGAGTTGCTAATTCCTTAATTTCTCACAGATGTTTACTTAACTCTATTACAGAAAGCTGGAATAACACTGGGAAGAAATTTTTTAAAATATTAAAATTTTATTTCCCTCTTCTCTCTCTTCTGCATCTCTCCCCATCTTTGCCTAGTTGGTGGATCGGGTGTTTGATGAGAGCCTCAACTTCAGGAAGATCCCGCCTGTGATTTCAACCAATAAGGCACCAGAGATCAACGGTAAGCCAGTGGAGCTCCGCCCCCGTGCCCCTGACAGTCTGGAACCCCGAGCTCTGAGGAGACGCACCTGGAACCGAGAGGAGGTGAAAGGCTACACAGAGAGCATGAAATCAAATATACTGTATACCAATATGGAAGCTTTCACAAAAGCACTTGTAATCACCTTCAGGTTGTCATATGTCATACTTAATTTATTTTCCTCTGTGTATTCAGGCGGTGTTAGACAGCCTTCTGCTCAATTCAGTTTCTCAACTGTCCACTAAGATCAGACACTCTGTCGACAAAACTGCAGGAAAAATCAGGTAATTACACTGTGTGATATTATAACCTTCCATGAGTATGTAACAATACACATACAATGCATCTATCCCTCAGTGTGCCAACTGTGTTGATTTGTACAGGAAAGAGCCATTGTAAATGACCGTGTGTCCTGTTGTGTGTTACTTTTCTTCAGGATTTTGTTCAAGGATAAGGACAGGAACTGGGATGAAATTGAGAATAAACTGCGATCAGAAAGTGACATTCCACTCCTGAAAACATCCAACAAGGTACAGAAATCTGTCTGTCTGAACAATATTTGATGATTAAAAAAAGCAAAGTGATACTGGAAGCTAATAGTTTTGTTGTTGTTATTCCTTCATCATTTCACTTCATGCAGGAGATTTCCTCAATTCTGCTTGAACTGAAGAGAGTTGAGAAGCAGCTTCAAGGTAAAGTAAAAGGCACATGTGCACTTCTAACCTAATAACAAATGTGAACTTACCTGAATTACAAACACACTTGAACAAGCTGCTGTATATAACTGTGGCTATTTTTGATGCAACAGCCTCTTATTTGATTACTTACGTTCAATAGGACTATTAAAGAGAGAAAGCAGCAGAAGTAGTGACAAAAACTCAGATTAGAGCTGAGTGATTTTCTACGAAATCTTTAATCTGTGATATGTGATAGACATTGGTGTATGAGACACTGAGGTGTGAGAAAGTGCTTTACACTGGCTGGTGAGTTGTGACTGCCTTCCACTGTAATTTTAGAGGGGTGTATTGACTGTATTGAAGCTTATACTTTTGTTAAAGCTCTGAACACTTGTCTTAAAATTAGAAGTATTTTTCTATAACATTAAATGTTTATGACTAAAGAAGCAACAATAGTAAGGTAAAAAAAAAACATCTTAAACAACAAGGCACTACTTGTTAACAGTCTAACACTGAAAAACCAAGTTAATCTCCGTCATCATTACTGGGAGGGTTTCGTTTGATTAGATCTTATCGACAGTGACCAAAAAATCCACAAATTGTTTTCAGATTAAGATTCAAATGTTGCTAAATCCTGATTGGTGCACGGAAATACAGGGCATCAACTTTTTCACTTCAAACCAGCGGGAACAGCACACAGTAAAAAATAAATACAGAAACCATTCATGTGAAATATCCAAATCTATGTATTCATGTAGGATCCCATCACTCAATAAAAAAACAGCTAAGAAAATAGTTTTCAGGGCCTTGAACGCAAACCAAGATTTAAGTTTATTTAAGCAGTGAATGTACATTGAGTTTTACACAAAGCCTTCCACAAACTGATTATCTCCCTCTCTCTGTCTCAGTGATCAATGTAATGGTAGACCCAGATGGGACTCTGGATGCCCTGGCGAGCCTCGGCCTGACCAGCCCCACCACCCCTACCAAGCCCCAAACCGCCAAAACGACTTCCCCATCTGCCGCCAGCCCTGGGTCTGCGCCCCCAGCCAAAGAATCGCTGCCGGAGATCCTTCCTGGGCCTGGAGGATCAATAGCCTCTGCCAGGGTTCAGGCTTCCTCTGCCAGCACCGAGGAAACTGCAGGAGACCCCAGTGTGGGTCTGGGGTTAACAGGAGTTGGAGGACTGCCCTTCAACCGCATGCGGCCGAGCGGAGAGGAGGCCATTGCACAGAAGTGAACATGAAGTTTCCCTGAAATCAAAGTTATGTGAATAAACATTAGTCCTGATTGGAGTGCAGGTGGCTGGTAATCAGTGTTAACAACAAGGGGGCATGTATAGAAACATTTAGACAGTTTTTTTCTGACAAAACAGTTGCCATTCTGCTGACTATACCACTCTAGGATTATGGATATAATATCAAGATAATTTAGCTGAAGTGTTACCAGATGTGGCCGCAAATGAAGTGCTTCAACTTTAGACCCCGACTGATGCATCATGGATATACCCTTGAATGGAAATTGACCCATGAATGATTTGGATCTATGTCATATTATGAGCTTTTCAACCTTAAACTATTCATGCTTACTGGCCAGCCTGGCTTCCGGATGGACTAAATGCTACCTGGCTGCTCTCTCAGTGGACAGATCTCTGTGGCTGTACAGTCTCCACTATTCCTCCAGTCTTCTCCTCTTGCCTTTTTCATGTGTCAGGACCCTACCTACACTAAGGACATGCCTTAAAACACATCCTCAATAGTAGCAGTGCAACCCCCTTTGCCCTCTCAAATGATATAAAAAACAACTTTTAAGACTTTAATACAGTAATTTCAGACAAACAGAATGCATTGTAAAATAACACTTGCAAAAGATGTTTTATTTACACTATGATGACTAAGTTATTAGCTCTTATTCAGTACAAAGAATATTTCAGCAGCCTTAAGTAACCACCCTGACAAACTACACAGTCATACACAGACATGCTATATGCCTGAAACAGCTCACAAATGAAGCAGAATTGCAGAAGTTTTATTTATTTCATAACTCTAACTGTCCGTCCATTGAACCATCTTTCAAACTGACTCTGTTAAAAAAGGATTTGTAGTGCCTCCCCATCTCTTTGCTCACCTATCTTTCCTTCCTTTCTTTTCCCTCCCAGTAGTTGGAAAAAATGTTACACAAAGTTTGTCACTTCAGTAGCATGTACAGAACAGATCTGAGAGCTTTCTACCTGCCAGTTGGTGTCTGTGTTGATCTTACTAATACTGAATGGTAGTTTCACACAATAGTAACAGCCTTTGGGAAACCGATGATCATTTCCGGTAAAAAAAAAAAATCACTTACCAAAGTTAACCATTTCCTTGATATTGTCATTTTCAAACAATAGAGCCATCTTGCAATTCATCTATTGTGCAAAAGCTGATATGGCAGTTCATATTGTACGTTTTAGATCGAGGTAACCTTTGTCTGCAGTTCACCTTTTTCTCTGAATGTCAAGAACCTTTTTGTGTCAACAAATCAAAGATTCAAAAAACATATTTATTATAGTTTAATCATTGCTGCCATATCTTTCTTTGACCCGTGTGACATGGCCTGTCAGAATCAGTGCTCTTAGCCTTTTGCTATAGTACATCCACTCAAGTGTCCTATGATTTCCAATTGGCTTGTTTTGTACTCTTTCCAGTCACAGCTGATGTGACTTCTTTTAAAACTAGCACTGATGAGCAAAGCAAATAACTGTTTAAACTAAATATTTTATAATATTTAGATACTGCTATTGTATTGCAGATACTACAGACATTTGGTTTTTGATGCCCGGAGTCACCTCACAATAAATTTCATCTTCTTTATCTGTTAATTAATAGTTTGAGCTCATGTGCACACAAAACCTGAGCATTGGAAAAGCTGCTGGATATAGTATTAATTAGTGTCTTGTCAAAAATAACATGGGTAAAAAAGTATCTTTGAGGAAGGTCAGTGGGTAGAAATGATCACATCTTTGAAAATAAGCTCATCTATTTTATGAATTTTGCTTGTATTTAAGGCTTCATATCAGTGTGTATGCTGAAGGTGCATTGTTCTCTTTCCACCAACGGGGGAAGTCCCAGCGTCCTGATACTGTAGAATTGCAGACAGACAGTACAGTTAACCTCTTTCTCATCGACTTTGCTGCTTTTCGAGTTACTTTATGGTGACTAACCATTTTCTGAATCTCTCTTCAGCTTATAGTCTGTGTTCTAGAGTAAGATGACTTAAAGACAGTGTATTAATACTTAGATATTCCCACAATAGTGAATTTAGGTACCAGAATACAAGTTCATTTCCTTCTCTCTATACTGTACTGTACAATGTCTTTCAATGCCTCAAAGTGCCCATTTTGACTACAGAGGGGCATTGATTAAAAGAACAAAAAAGATGTAGTTGTCTAAAAAAAATTCTTGTTTTGCACATCAGATTGTGTTGTTTTTTTTTTTTTCATACAGAAGTAGTGAAGATGCCGTAAAAGGCTGCATCAAATGTCAAATGGTTTGACAAAGAATGATATCGCTATGCCTGATATCAGAAGTGACTGCCTTGCCTCTCTGGAGCTATTCTGTCTGTACAAATGAAGCCTCCAATCGTGTTACTTGTTTTTTTTTTTCTCCCCCATTTTATCAAAAAATAAATAAATAAATTTTAAAAAACAATGAAATTAGGGGACTGTGAATGCTAGGTACATGTTTATTTTTTAAATTCTACATGTGTCATCTGATCAGTGTCATTTTTTCTTGTCATTTTTGTAAAAAAAAACAAAAAAAACACAATTTTATTTATTTTTGTTTTAATATTTTGTGGATGTTTCATGTATTTTATATTTGTTCAACTATCTGCATTGTTTCTTACTGTTAATAAAACAGAGCCATTCACTTGTTTCAGTTTTCATTTGACTGGGCACTGAGCTTTCAAGTCCAAGCAGACACATACAAGTTTATTTTAAGCAGAATAGGCATTTCTGTTGCACAATGTCTCTTGTTGAAATAAATAAATCACCTGTATGAACATATGCCAAAAATTATGTGATTACAGTATGTTTACAGTGCATAAAAAAAAAAAAATCTAGTGTGGAGTTCCTCTTTAACATAAACCTAATTGACCTCAGATTATAATTTCCAAAGGATGTGTCCTTTCAAGATAAAACTTTGTGCCTATAAAACAGGCAGGCGATGCCAGCACCACTGATAGAGAAGGAACCTGCATTTATTTATTCAAAAACTGTGATGCATAAAACTTCTTGGCATTTTAATCAAAAGAAAATGGGTTAATTCTATATTCATGGTTGAATTTCTGTAATTGTCACTGAATTGAAGTAGACCCAGCTAGTCTCCAGACCACTAATCACAGCTCAACTGAAAATGCAAATGACTCAGTTATGCTACACATTTGTGCTGCTTGAACTCTTAAAAATTTGTACACTCCGCTGTTTGAATCATTTCAGAAGAAAGGCCAAGCATAGACTGCGTACATGGAGTATTAATGTGGTATTACGTATATTAAGTATATGAGCAGATTCAATGTAGCGTCACCTAAAATTTGAGCTTAGTACAAAAGATCTAACTTTATTTAACTAGGGTGAGTGTCTTCATGAAACCTTGGCTAGAAGATGGCACTGGATGACAAAATGTATCTATGATATTGTCTGATTCTTCTTTCACTTACATACTTACAAGAGACCAAGGGAAAGAGCACAACAGTGCTTGAAATCCCAATAGTACGAACAATAAACACATTTAAGCTATCTTCATATTTTTAAAGAATGCATTCAGCAACAGCCGGATTTGAAGAAATTTAGATAGAGAAAAACACGACTCTCTGTTGTTGTGAGGTGCATTTTATTGGTGAATTTCCAGGTTTTGTTTGACTCTTTTGTCTTATTTCACATGAAGAACTGTTTTAGTCTAAATTTAACAGTACTTGTTGTCAGACTGTCAAAGAACAGATGTGAAAACTGATGGCAGAATGGTCTGTGCCGGGAGATGGAGGTTAGCCGGGGGGCCACTCCATCCTGCGTCCGCCCAGGACATGGATGTGGATGTGGTAGACAGACTGGCCTCCATCTACCCCATCATTGATGACAATCCTGTAGCCTTTAGACAGGCCCGCCTCTTGAGCACACTTTTTTGCAACTATCATCAAGTGGCCCAACAACTAAGAGACAGAGAGAGAATTTATGAATGACAATGAGGTGAAAATGCATACATGTATGCATAAACATAAGCATGCAACCCCTGGATTAAAATACAATGTTCAAGTACTGTTGTTGTCCAGACAAGCATTAAGTTGGCTGTAAAAGGTTCCATCTAGAGGTCACTGACAGAAAGCAAATCACTGAAAGTGGAAATAAGTCATTTTACAGTCTATTATAAAAGCAAAGAAGGTCATATAATCATACTTACTTCAGCATCACTATCCTCTACTTGTGACAGCTGAACAATTGGCTTTTTTGGGACGACAAGGATATGAGTGGGAGCTTGAGGAGAAATATCAGGGAAGGCTACACACTGAAAAACAGAAGAAGAACAAATTAAGAAGAGTTTAGCCTGTGCAGACAGATGTGGTGCTGGTTTAATCTGAGCGACCAGAAACTAAATTAGAAACATCTTTACGATATAATGCATTTAATACTCCCGCAATTTGTGTTCTGACTTGCACTTTAGTTGTATGTGTGTTGGGTCAATATGCTTTGCTGCTGCATTTTGTGATGATGTTTTATCAGACTGTACTCTACTTGAAAACGATGGTAATATGTTGTCCAAATTATTTACTGTACATATAAGGAGATACTAATGGGTTAACTTCACTGTAGTGTGCAAGACACATAGTAGTATAGTGAAGAAATGAATAATTGTGTCATTGTCCGTTCCAGCTGAAATTACCTCTTGGTATTAACATATCTGCAAAACGTTCAACATCTTGTGTCTCAATATGATATGGCTTTTTTTTTTTTTCTTAAAGCTGCTATTGGCCATTACTGACACCATACACATATAAAGAATTTGTGCATCTTCGTGTCGCATTCAAGGTCTCAAAGACATCACATTGTATAATGCATATTGTACTCATTCAGAAAATCAGGGGACTCAGAAATAGCTTATTACATAAGGAATACAAAGCGGGTTCAGATATTTAGAAAACCTGCCAGGGAAAAGAGAAACAAGACTTAAATGTGTGGTTATTTAAACGTAGAAGCAGAACCAAAGGCGGGCAAGAACCAGCCCTGATAATGACTGACTAGCCCAGATTTGAGATTTAGGATTCTAACAATTGATCATCCTTTTATGTCATCACTTAAAGCTGTGAGTTTAGTCACACAACAGAAATGTTTTCATCTATAAAATGCACCGCATTGCATTGTGGGACTCTTAGCAGAAAGTAGTGTACATGCCATGGGCACTACTCTTTCCGTTCCACTGTGGAATTTTTTCGCAGGTACTATTTAGTGGATAAATTTACACACTCAAACAAAGCGGTGTGGATTAAATGCAAAGATTAAGTGCAAAATATAGCAAATAGGGAGTGACTCCGGACACAGCCCAAAGGTATTCATCCCCAACTAGTAAAAAGCAGGAGCAAAGCCAGGATTTACTAACCGTAAAATAAACACATCTAGACCATAGATGTATTATAGGAACTCTATTAATACATTCATGCTATAGATCAATGCGGCTGTAGTAACCACAGTAACCAACACACATCATGACTAGGCGATCTGCACTGCAGGCATTTTCTCTCTTGCACAGTGTTAGTGCAGGGTAATATCAGAGTACCGTCAGTACACTGTCACCTTCTGTCTGAGCATGACACTGGCAGCTTCACATTGAATGTTTAGATGCCTTCAGTGCTGTGGTTCACAGGTTGTGATTTCATTATCCAAACCACACAAATAATAACACATGAATGCGCTCAAGCTGCACAGGCTACGAGGCATTTGCCGGAGGAGCGGGCATATTTGGCCAAGTGGACCTTGTCATATTTTAGTGGAAAGCCAACTGTCTGCAAAAAAACGAATCCGTTTTCTGTTAAAATATCATATAGTACTGGGTTGGTTTAATTCTGTGATAAACGACCTACACATAGCACACTTCTGTAAATATTCACAAAATTACAGTACAGTAGCAGTTTCTACGAAGCTGGCGAAGAGCTAACATTAGCTACACGGCACCCGCAGGGCACGCTTTCACGGAGAACTGTGGCTTATTACACCCAAATGTCTTTATTAGTGAAAATATTTAATGCGTACCAGGTCATCCTCATAGATGAAGTTGGCAGGAATCTCTTTGCGTACGATTTTTCCAAATATTGTGTCTCCGCCCGGCCGGGCAGTCTGCGCTTTAGCCGTTTCATCCGCCATGTTGGCGCAGATGAAGTGAAACTACAGCGGACGCTCGTTGACTAGGAAAAGATATATATATATGCGTCATTCAAAACTCTGCTCTGATTGGTCAACATTGAAACTTCCTCTACGCCCGGAAGTGAGTTAAAGAAGTCAAGATGGGGACTCGTTTGAAGGTGAGGAAGAGACGTGATCATGATTTATAAGAATAACTTTATTAAAACAATGCTTCCTTTTTGTTCCTCTAGCTGGTTTCACTGTAGACATGTCTGTTTGCATGTTATTGGAAGTGGATAGCTAAAATGGCAGGGAATTGTTAATAGCTGACCAATATGCAAAGGAAGCCACAAAAAAAGGGTCACACTGACATGACAGTATGCTTAAGTAAAACAGAAATGTAGACCATAATTAAGCATGAGAGAAAGAAAGGTGGCAAAAGAAGTGTGAAGGAGAAAGAACAGGGAGAGGCTTGTACAAAATCCAAAGGAAAGTTGGTATGATGAGAAGCAGGACAGAGGAGAAATGGGAAAACATAATACAGGAAGGTGTAAATTTTGCAAACGAGAAGAAACATGCAATGCTGTGCTATGATGCAAGAGAAGGGAGCTATTACTGAACCTCAGAGAAATAAGGTTAAAATTTGATTTACGTGGGCTTTTACGAAGAAGTTCTGGAGATAACGTTTTTTGTGTCAGTATCTCAGGAAAACTTGATAGAGAGTAGGTTTGCCCCCCCCCAATTTTATTTCCTTAAATTAATATCAGAATTATTACCATTACTATATTACCAATTCTAACCCATTATGTTGTTGGCCAACCACCGTAAAACATCAGGAAGAACAAGAATATCCACAGCTGCTTCAGTTCAAGTAGGCTGACTGTCTGTCTGTGTAAATGCAGGTCCTAAGCGTTTTTAAAGCGCTGCACAGAACAAGGATGGCTGTATTCAAAGATGACAACAAAGTACTGACAGGTGAGTCATGTAGGATGTTTACCAACCAACCCTTACCAAACAGTGGATAACTTAATGAATGCCCTGCAGTATCAAAGGCATAACTTTGTTTTCTTTCACAAGCTGCAAGATTAAAGATCAACGAGGAATTCCGGAAAAACAAAAATGAAACGTCAGAAGAAAATATTAAGAAGGTACAGTGTCCATTTGTAGCATGTCCAGCATGTCAAATTAAAAGAAGTGCCATGACTTGTTTATATAGATTGCATATTTTATTCGGCTGAACTTCATCAGTCTTGATTATCTGCCGATACAGAGTCCAATACTGTATTTTTTAATTTTTTTTTCCCCTACATAATTCAGCTGCACAATGAGGGCTACAGTAAGCACACAGTAAAATTAACAAAGCGATTTAAATCTGGTCATAGCAGAATAGTTTGAATTACAGGTTTCCTTTGATGGTTTCCCTAAAAGAGACGGACAGAAACAGCAAAATCATGGCAGTGTGCTGTGACACAGCAGCTTCGTCGACACAAGATGGTGCTGGATACTACTGAAGAACAAAATTAATTGAATTGGGGGAAAATGAGTTGCACTATCTAGGAATAACAAGACTGTATTTTGTTGCATGCAAGCATAGTAATAAAGATGAATTCCTATAGTATTTTGTGTAATATTTGTGGAGAGGATCGTCGGTATGGATCTGCAGTGGCACCTTTTGGAAGGATTTAGAAAGCATCTCGAGCATGACCAAATACCAAAGTTCAGGCACACTTTTTAACCAACGGCAACACCGTGGATTCATGGTTGACCTGCAAAATGCCACTGAAAAAGACACAGGAGACTGGGGCTCCTGCTATGTTTGAAGGGGGGCATCTTACATGTTTGTGCCCAGGGCCCAGTTGTACCATAATCCATCCATGTCTCCAGTACATCCCGAAAAGCTCATAACCCTTCTGCTTTTACAGATGATCAAAATGGGCTCAGATGTGGAAGTTGTTCTTCGAGAGACGGTGGTACAAATGGAACATATTGGGGATAAAACGCTCTGTATGATATATTTTTTCTTCTCCACTGTCTTTTTCTACAAAATTGGTACCATACTAGAAAGTAACATATGTTATGCAAAGAATATACATCAGCAATCATAACTTCACTCTGACTTATCACATTTTAATGATTGTTTTTTTCCTGATGATATGTTCTTGCTAAGTTTTTATTTCTCTCACTCTGTCTCTCACAGTGCTTCGACCCAGAGAGAGTCTTCTACTAGAAAACGTACCCTATTGTGACCAGCCCAGGAAAAAGTCATGACAGACCATATGATTACATCTTTCTCATCAAAAAAAGAGACTCATTGTCATCCATTACCGTCCATCTACAATTTAAAGGATTTATCCAAAACAACATTTCAAGTTGTGCAGATCATCCATACATGAAGAAATGCCCGTTTTTGACTCACTGAAGATCTCAGCTGTGAGTGGAGAGGAAATCTGTGCTGTAAACTGGATGACATAATTTCATGTACAGTATTTTATCAAATGTAATTTAAATGTTTTCATTTGGAAGTCATGTGCCTAATTTTCAGTAGTTTATGATTCAACTGAACTAAGAGGAAAAATGGTAATTCACTGCTACTGAAAAACAATATTTCACTTTGTTCTGATTAAAGAGGAATATTCCCAGGCCGTCCCAGATTGAATTTATTGTTCAAACCAGTTAAAATGATAAATTGATCTAACATGATGTTGGTTGAAGTTCAGGGCAAAGACCACAACAATTCCCCATTAAAGGTCTCAGAAAATGCAGGGGTGCAATAACTATCAGGGTCTCCCAGAAGCAGCAAACACATTTTATTGGATTAATTCTTTGTATCTGCCCCTGAGTGTGAAATGTATCAGTGACAAAGTTGGAGAACGTGGTTGAAAAAAAGTTATTTTGTGTGTTTTAAGATATGTTTGGCACACAACAGATAATGGAACAAACCCAAGTTACCAAATTGTTTTATAACAGACACCTAATTTGCAAGTGTAAAAAACAAGCTTAACATGCTTAATTTTTTAATACTAAAGGAGATATAGCAAATTTAATTTAGCAATTAAGCATTGTAAACGTCATTTATAACAGTGAACTGTAATAGTTTTAACTTCCCATGGAGGCTGGAGCAAAAAAAGTCCTATTTTGTCCTGACAAGCTGACGCTCAACGAGGGCACTACGTTTCCCACAATGCCCACAGACAAATAAAGATGACTACATCATCAAAATGCGCCGTTACTCTGGCAACGTTTGTGACGGTTTCTTTTGGTTTTAGCACAGACGTCGGGTAGTTTGTCAACGTTGTCAGCAAAAATCAAATCTGATGCCAAAAATAAAGTGAGGATCTGTTTTTATGCCCTTTTTCGTATTTTTAACATTCTCACAGAAAAAATGATTTGTTTTTTGTCGAACAACGCGTCGCTTTTGTCTCGTGTTTCTCAGCTCAGACACGCTATGGGAGCTGGCTTCGGCAGAGGTCCGCAATCGGGAGAGCGGAGGCGGGGATGAGGACGGAGGAGGGACGGTCAGCGAGAGGAGCGTGTTTCTGATGGGGAGCAAGTCCGGGGTATGTTTACCGTCGTGCCAGACCACAGACAGTAGTCCTTTCTTTGTTGTTATCTACATAAGTTAAAGGTAGTGAGATCACCTTTGCTTTTTTCAGGGTAAAACGTCCATTCTCCTCAGGTGCCTGGACAGGTGAGTATGTGTGAAACTAAACCTGCTTTTTCATATTCATGCAGACTAATATTAAAGAGACAGTTCATCCAGAACAGACACACGGAACATGCCAGCAGTAATACTCTGACCATGGAGGGTTCAATCTTGACCTTTATGAATGCATAATTTACAATCTAACCTCAGAGCTTTCAACTGCATCTCACTGTCTTCTTCGGAGAATAGAGCTGATCTCTGAAGAACTGATGACATGACAAAAAAAAGGCACCTGAGCCAGCTCCATTTGCTAAAAAAGACGATTGGGAGCACTGAAGCCTAGGAAGTGGATCTTTTCGGTTAGATTATGTCACTACACAACAACAATACTGTTTTGTTTTTTTGTTTTTTTAATCCACCAGGGATGAACCATCCAAGCCAACTCTGGCGCTGGAGTACACTTTCGGCAGACGGGCTCGAGGACACAGCACAGTAAGGAAGCCTTATTAGCTCCGGACACTCTGAAGTCTTCAAAAATGCGATAAAGACACACAACTGATAATTCTGATAAGTTGTGATTGCCTTGTATACATTTATTTATAGTTAATACTGCAGAAATGTAGAATGTGTGTACAGTTAAATATAATATGTGATATAAAGTGCAACTTGTAAGGAGATGGTGTGATAAAACTCATAGCCTGGTGGTTTCCTCTTTCAGCCCAAAGACATAGCCCACCTATGGGAGTTGGGAGGAGGGACCTCTTTGTCAGACCTGGTCCAGTTCCCCATCACTCCTGTCAGCATCAGGTAGGTCACTTACACAATTTCCTGACATTCCACTGTTGAGACACATTGTAGTGTAAGGGGCGGTGTTTGACATGTTCTGAATGTGAATATTGATTATTTCTTCTATTCAGACTATTGTATGTGTATCTTTAAAATCAGCATGGTTTGAACAACACTGCCATGCTAGCAAAATCAAAGAAAGAGTCCTTCCTTTCTTTTCCCAGGTCTCTCTCTGTCATCCTCATTCTGGACCTGTCTAAACCCAACGCCATGTGGGGAACCATGGAAAAGCTGCTGCAGACGGCACGAGCTCAGTTGGAAAAAGTCTCTTCCCAGGCGCAAAAGGCAGAGAAGGCCAAAGCTGGATCCAAACACCAGACGTCTGTCCGCTCAGGAGCACGTGTCTTACCTAAAGACTATCCTGTAAGACCTCAGCTCATTGCACTCACCATAATGTTAACATGAAGTCTGCTCAGTGTGACGCCCCTCCCACTGTCTTGGAGGTTTTCCTGGCCAACCCCAGCAGGCATCGGGTTGACATGGGAGGGTTGTCAGTAGATGTAGTTCACCTGGGTTCTCCCAGACTATAAAAGCTGGCCCAGGTGCTCACTCTGTATCTCCTTCTCTCTTCCAACTGCTGACATCCACCGTGCATCATCTTCTTTTGCTTCTGTACATACAAAGCCGCACATGCCACTCGTCCATGCACTGCTTACATGGCTAACCTTGCTGATTTCATTTGTGTCACCTGTAGTAGTAAAAATTGTTGGTTTTTCAGTATAACCTCTACGTGGACTCCCTTTTTGTCACATTCTTCAAGCCTTTTTGTGACATTAGTCAAGGGCAACATGTAGTAGTCTGCCAAACCAAAGTAGTAGTAGTAGTGGTAGTAGTAGTAGTAGTAGTAGCAAAGCTTTTTTGTTTTTTTTTTGATGAAAGGTGATTCATTTTTAGTCAAGTGCGGATGTAGGATGGTACATGTATCCTGAGTTAACTGTTAACTCCATTACCAGGACAGAGAGCTGATCAGTCCCTTTCCTGTTCCTCTGCTCATCATCGGCAGCAAGTATGACATCTTTCAGGTAACACGAATGCTTGAACCTAGACGTTACCAACAGAATTGGTCACCTGCGGACTAAATTATGTTTCATGACTTCAATTTTGCATCCTTTTGAAATGAATTGAATTTATACAATTTAACGCATTTCTAGGCCCAGAAGTTGTCAAAAAGTTTGGTACTTTATAGTAACAATTACACAATTCTTTCACTGAAGTTTTCTCTTTTTTCCCATGTGTGTTGCAGGAATTTGACTCTGACAAAAGGAAACTGGTTAGCAAAACACTGCGTTTTGTTTCCCACTACTACGCGGCCTCTCTTATTGTAAGTGCGCTTTTACCATATATGCAACAATTTGACATTTAACGTTACTTGAATTAAAACATACTTCGGTGTGCACTTTCTAATATTTTTTCCTCTGTTTGGTTTTGTCTTACTATTGAATCCATCCCTTCTTTGAAACTGTTGCTGCTCCGCTTTTCTTTTATTTCATTTTTTTTTCTTCCTGTTCCTGGGCCTAATGTCTTCATCAGTTCACTAGCATCAAGTCGGAGAGCCTAATGTCAAAAACCAAGAGTTTCTTCTCCCACCTGGCTTTCGGTCTGGACAGAGGGTGAGGAGGATAAGACAGCATTGAGCACCAAATAGTAGTGGACAAGGACTGAGACTGGCATTCTTTAGTTTTTTTTTTTTTTTTAAACATTAGTGAGGTCACTGATATTTGGTAGATTTCCCAAATTTCTCATATTTATACTTAACCAGGACTATAAGAAATTATATATTTTCAGCATATTTTCTCAAACATTTTGGGTTTGTGATTATGTACTGTATAAGTATTTCAAACACAAATTGTTGTATATGTTACTGTACTATTTATTAAATTCTCTGGTTTTAGTTGTTCTTCTATTTTTAATGTTGTGATCAGGAAAACTGTGTCGTCTGACTCCACCAAGCCTCTCATCATTCCAGCAGGTTCTGACTCCTTCAGTCAAATAGGTGAGCACAGCACCATTTGGTGGCAAAAAGCAGTAATACATGTAAATGAAATACAAAATGGTGTTACTGCGCTGTTTTAAAAGACATACACCTGCCTTGACATTTGTTCACATGGCCACGATTGAATGATACTGTATTTGATATAATGCTCCTATTATTTTAGGTTCTCCTCCGACTACTGATGTGGACATAACTTCTCTGCACGCCAAAAACCCAGAGGATCTCTGGAAGAAAGTCTATGAGCGCGTCTTTCCCCAAGAGGTAGTTCAGTCACTTGTGGCGCCTTTCAGTACTGAAAAATGCGACCGATTTATCTTCTGATGTTTAAGAAAAAATTAACAGCCTCATAAAGAACAGTTACATTCACAAACACTGACTGTAAGTATGTAAAATGCGGTAATTCATCCTATAAATATGGTATGCACGTTTACATGAACAAGGACTTCTGTAAACGGTCAATTTTTGACGTATTTCAGTCCATCTAACTGACTTTGCAGAGTACCAATGAGCAGAGGGAACTAAAGGATCCAGCCAAGGACCCACAGTACAGCGAGCCTCAGATTGATGCCATGAGAGCCCAGAAAGACCAGGTAACACACCTTGACCTATCACATTCTTGCATTGTATTACTTTATATCTGCACAGTAGTGAATATCATGGCAAAGCGCACGGTTCACCTATGAATCTGGACAGACTGTGCTACTGCAATTTGTGTCATGAATTATGACTTGGCAGCACGTTGATCAATCAGTATTTATCAGAAACTTTTGATCAATTATCTGTGTTACAACTTTGACCTTTGACCTCCCTGGAAACAAGTATTGAAGAAGATAATGGATTTTAAAAACATTTGAAGGGAAATGAAGAAGAGTAGCCTCTTTGATACAGGGCCACATTTTCTAGTAGATTAAGAGGTTTGCTTTGATGAGAGTCCAGACATTTCAGAACAATAATTTTGTTTTATATTTTGTCATAGCTGCTCTCTCTCAGTGTTGAAGTAGAACGAAATGACAGGCCCCTTAGGCCCAGAGTGTGCAAGATTTTTAACAGTGGTTATCTAGTACATTTTATTTTATATAAAAGATTAGGACCTTGCTTTGGTTCAGTGAGGTCACGAAACATAAGTTGATTCAGCTGTTGCCCTTCCACTGCCCATGCAACGCTGAATCAAAAAAAGAGTTCACACTTTGTCAGAGCAACAAATACTGAACAAATACCACACCTGTCTTAAACAAGGGTAATGTTCCGAAGTAACATTCTGTCCAGCAGTAGCCTGTATGTAGTAGTGTTTCTGTCACTGTCTGATTAACAGGCTGCAATATATCCTGTGGTTATAAACTCAGATTAATAGTCTTGCCCGCCCAGGTGCCACTCTGGCGCTTGAACTAAAGTAACCTGTTGGAGTCAAATACACAAATCACACACTGTTATAACTTACTCTCACCTGATGCCGGGCATCTTGCGCTTCCATTGGATGGCGCGTCATATAATTGGTCTGGATAACCAGTCAGAGAAATAGGGTAAAGGTTTATTCCACCTGAGTGGAGAGAATAAAGTTTATGAAAGCATATATGGATGTCAGGACAGATTGTAAACTGGTCTTTTTGATGCAAACTGATACTTGTCTCGAATATAATGCTAAGTGATAATATTCTTCTGATGCGTCTGTCTGAGCTCGGTTACCCTTAGCCCCAGTTTGTGCCTTTTTATGTATCCTTACATTCGTGTCACAGAGCTAAACATCTGTTTTTCTGGAAGATAAATTCCTGCCATCGTTCAAAAATCCAGAATGTTATTTAAAAACAAGTACCACGTTTTTGAGGCCAGAGGTGATGTGTCTCCTTACTTGAGAGGCAAAAACTGAGACTAGTGTACCCGATGAGTTTTGGGTACACTAGTCTGAGAGGCAGCCTTTCAAGGCTTAAGTGTAAATTTATTGATGTATAGTATTATATACCTTGAAGAATTTATCTGCAGGGTCATAGCAATTTAACTTATCTCACCATATAATAACAGGCATGACTATCAAAAAAAAAATCAGAAGAGGAGAGAAAGGAGATTCCTGGGTTATCCTTACAAAGTAAAAATATGACAATCATTAGTGCATCTTGATGCAAAATCTGGTAAAATGCATATCTGAAATAGGTTTTCAACATTTCTGTAGAATCAGAGTTCACCGCTACGTAGAGCTCATCTCCAAATCTATGTTTCCAAAGTCTAGACCAGCTAGAGGAAGTGGGAAAATAGCCCAGGTGACCTGCCTGGATCACGATAAAGCCTGAATTAATGTTTAATGTTTAGAGTCCTTCGACCGTTTGTATTCACTGAAGTGTTCACCTAAATGTATCACATGTTGCTAGTGTTTATTTGTGTCCCATGTCTGCATTTGTATGTCTGGAGGAGAAGAAAACCTTGTTTACCATTATGAGTTTGCAGGCATCTCTGCATCATAGCATGTCTGTGCAATTGGCTGCACTTTTCTGTCTTTCAGGAGTTGGAGCAGTATAAAAGAAATGCAGCTAAATCATGGAAAGGACTGGAGCTGGAGACCTGAAGGATAATCAGCTTTATCGTCACCCACATACGCCACATATTAATGTACACATATTTTGCATTTATTATTTAGTGGTGTGTCTGTGTTTTGTTTTTTTTTATTTATTTGATAAATCATACAACTTTTATGAAGCCTCTCGACTTTTTCTTCAAGGCATTTTTATACGCCACAAAAATACTTGTACAGTGTACCGATGCTAAAATGTGTTCTAGAAAAATAAACTATTTTAAATTTTTACAGTAGGCATCACTTTTTATTCATAACACATTACAGTCACAAAATTTAAACAAAGTTTTACATACATACACAGCGGTCTATCGTTCAATTTTGAATTAAACTGGTGATTTACAGTTTAAGATTCAAGTTACATGTACTTTACATGTACCACTTTGTATTTACTTTTATACAAAAAGCATTAATTTGACAACAGTGCAAATATTGTTTGTTCAAGCCAGAAACTGCCTATTTAAAATATACAGAACCTTAGGTTGAATCTGTGCCCTGCTGTAAAACCCTGCTGTACTGTACACCTTGCACTGCACTGGGATTTTTTATTTATTACTTCTTTTTTTTTTCTGAGAAAATGTCTAACACAACCTCTTTTTTTACTTAGGTAAGTGCATAGAAATATTTCTTGAATGTTAGAGGAAAGGGTTAAGTGCAAACACAGATGATGCGTTGGCAGGAGCCACAGGACTTTAGTATACCTCACCTTTACTTGAAAGCTGTTTGGGATCATATGAACAAAACTCAGTTCAGCTTCCTGTTAAAACAGAGGATTCACCCACAAATGTGTGTCAGTGATTTTAGTGACGTATAAGCTTGTCTCTGATCTTGAAGCTGATCATGCCCAGCAGCAGAAGGGCAGGGAGGAAGGAGTAGAGGAGAACAAAGTCGAGTGTGTACCGGGACAGAGCGCCGGGATAGCCTTCATCAATGATCTGACCGCCATGAGTGACCAGACAGGCTCCCGGCAGAGGTTTGGAAATATCTGCAACAACACAACGCACCACGGAGAGGGTTAAAAGTTATCTGGTTTTACAGTTCTTCAGTTATCAAAACGAACAGTGAGTTTCCATCAATCTGTCCTGCCAAGTGTCCTTGAACACCAAACCCATATTTTATTTCAATCTTAATATGAGCATCAGTATAATAATAACATGTAAAATTGATACACATAAATCAGTGATTGCTAATAATCTTTAACATTTCATTACATACACTCAGTTGGCAGTTTATTAGGTACACCTAGCTTAAACTAATGCAGTCTAATACAACAGTCCTGCAATAAATCATCCATTCATGAATGTTTTGATGTTCAGTTTTAGTTAAAACCGTCTTAGAGAGGTCTTTGTTTAAACTTTATGATGATTTTGGAAGTTATATATTTTGAGTAGTTTGGCTGTTGAACCATTTTGCATTATACAGAGAGGTGCTTCTGTTATTTTACCAAACCTTGTCGATATAAAGGCGGTGGACAAAATAATGGAAACACCTGTCAGTGTAATGCAATAAAGTTCAAAAGCACCAAAAACTGAAGCCTCCGTAATCTGAGCTGTGATGTCAAGGCCAAGTAATTTAACTTTTGCAACATCAAACATTTTTGGTCATAAAATTGTTACCACAAATAGCTGTCCTTCTCAAAACGTAACAGGTAAAAAGTGACAAAAATAGTGTTTATACAGTTCTAAAAGTAAAACTCATGCTGGGACACGCATTGCGTGTGAGCTATAAATAAAACTAATAAAGAGTAAAAAAAAACAATTATGGGTTTTCATTCTCAGGGTAGGTGGACCAACAGATGGCCCCGTGGTAAAAAAAAAACTTACTGCATGTGAAGTTGAGTCCGTGGAACTCGGTGACTATGAGCAGCTCACAGCTGTACTTCTGGAAGGTAAGGTAGCTGAGCCACTGGAAGACCACTGGCATCTGCTGGGTGCTTCTGTTGAGAGGAAGAGGGAGGTAAGGTGTGTTACAGGCAGCAGTGGCCACTACAGTACCATTATTTAGGAAGGAGACCCGAAAAAGCTGCCTTATCAAAAGTCCAAATCACAACGGGCTTGGCATAAAGTCAGCTTACTAATGAAATTAAAATCATTGGTGTCTCACCTTAGGAAGCCAGATCCCACCAAGATCCCTGCAATATTAAGCAGGGCCACACCCGTGTTGACCATGTTAGGGTCTTGGACCACTCCTAATAGCACCACAGTCAGCAACTCACCTGAGGGAAAGAAGAAAACATTAATACATACGCACAACTAAAAGCCACAAACAATGAAAACATGACATTAAAGGGATCTCCACTCAGGTCACTTGATTATACTGATGTTTCAAGTAAATTAAATATTTAGAGTCTATCCCTGTCAAAGTGTTGGCAACAAACTGGTAATGAAAACAAAAGTTTTAAGAGTTATAGGATATGAATCAGAGATAAGCAGACGAGTCATCACCCTATTATGTACTTTTTATAATACAAATAACACTAGGCTGGATGCGAAGATGACTGCAAATATATGCTTGAGAGCTTGTTCATGTAAGTTAAAGAATATTTTTCCCCTTAATCGTATCAGCTCACCTATAATATGTGGCACCAGAACTACAGCAGTGAAACACAGGAAGCGTAAGCTGTCGGGATGCATCCCCACAGTCCTGAAAGGAAAGCAGGTAGGGCCAAAAACAAATTGAGTGGCAAAAGAGGAGTTAATGCTGAGAGAGGTTGAGCGTTCACATACTGAATATGAAATCCATTAAATCCTTGAAGGAGGTTGAATGTGCAGCTTGCATTCCCCAAACAAAAACAGATACTGTATGAGGCTCCATGGCAAACGCACAGACACTTACGACCCACCAGTAAAGGAACGAGGTGAAGATGAAGACACTCAGGATGCTGAAGGGCAGAACGTGAAAGATGTAGGCCAAGAACATTTGCCATTTACTGTACAGACCATCCTGACTCTCCTGATCACTGATGGCTCGCAGTGCCGGGACTGTTGAGAAAAACAGACCGAGAATGAGACGGAAGGAGAGAGAGCAGATAATGTGATGAGATGAAAGCCCACAAAGCTCTGAAATTACTCCAATAAACAAATGTGTTAGAAACTGGTGTAAAAATCATCTTCCTATTTACAGTTTTTATTTTATTTATCAGGGTAAATATTCTGTTATAAAGACCAGAGAAAAGTACTTGTTAATTAATATTAATTGAGTGTACTATCACTTTTTTTCATTATCGTATTCAGGGTTTGTATTTGATGCTTAAAACACTTCAAACCTTTGCAGAGCGATCATACTGTGAAATCCTGATTTTTGACAAGAGATGCATCTCTAAAATGAATTATGCCTGTTGCTATATCCCATCTCCAACACCACTCCCATGAAGACCAAAGGAGTCAAGGAGCCTGTTCCCGGAAGCCAAAGCACTGATTTTCCTTGATTTCTTGGCTGAGTAAAAGTAAAAGTCAATATCCAAGGTTCAGATTTCCAGGTGTTCTTGATTTTATTCAGCAAAGTTATCCAGACAACCCAGTTAACACGTTTCTTGGAACAAACCATCTGATCTGTATATCTGTATATGAGATTCAAGGTCAGCATGATATGATATGGGTGGTTATGGGGTGCTTTTAATTAACTTTTAACTCCAGTGTGAGCAGAAGTCACACTTATCGTCTTATCACATCTTTTATCCTCAGTATCTGTGGATGCCAGAGCTTTAGGGGCTCTGGCATCCACAGATACAATATAAAGCAATATCCTTCACTGGTTGAATATGATCGTCCATATCTTCTTGTTACAGCCTTATTACATATTGCCTAATATTTAAAAATTTCTAACCTTCTTTAACCTCAATTTAACCAGGAATCTGTCACTGACATTTAAAAAAGAAAACTTTTTCAAGTGTGTCTTGTCCGCAAAAAAAGTCAATTACAACCACACAAAATACATATCATAAGATCAGAAATAAACTTCACAGAACTGTAAGCGTATTTGTAAAATCACCAAAAGGAATCACCTAAATCAAATGAAAGAAATCAGTGTTGGTGGTTGAAAGAACGCGGAGATTCAGCTTTGCTTGGCTTTTTGTCTCTTTCTGTGTCTATGAAGGACAGTATGTGTGTGAAAGTTACCTTAAGTCATAGCAGCTGCTATAAATACCAAACATGACCTTGACTATATAATATAGGTAAATATAGGTACTGTAGGTCTGTAGGTAAAAAGGCACTTAGGTTCACAAGCTCTAAATGGAGTAAAGGTCATTCTCCCATTGCAGGTAGTCTAAAAATTCACCTCTCTAACAACAGTGTAAAAACCAGTGGAAACTGGACAGCGAATAACAGAAGGTTAAATGTAATCTTTATGCAAATACTCCTGAAATTAAAGCTATTCTGATTGGAAAAGATTTGTTTATACTGACATTTGTTCTTATCTATAACACTAACACCACAGTTTAACTTACAACTTATCACCTAATCTTTTACTCTGACCTGAGAGAGAGACTGAAAGTACATGGGGTCTCTTTAGACTCTTTCACCAAGCAAAATCCAAACTAGACTTTACACGTTTTTGCTGAAGGGAAGAAAAACTGCAGACCGCAGACCCCTTTCACCTACTGAAGAAGAGATAAGTGAGCTTACGCAGCCGAGATAAAGACGTTTCAAACATGCGGTTTAACGGAGATAATGCATCACTTTTACTAAGGTGATAGACCACCCGCACCTCATGTACCTCAGAATTTCACTGAAGTCATCGTATCCACCTCATGTAGATATTTTTTGGGTGATGTTATCAGACACATGCTTGGAGATGGACTGTAATGTCACCCACACACATCACGTAACTACTGAAATAGGGTGCCTCGCTACACAGTTGAAACTTGACTTATGTTTTTTTCCTCTTTTGCATCGGATACACCAGTTACTATTTCCCAGCACGAAGGCAATTTAAAATGGAAAACTGAGGGCCAAGACTCGGTGGTGTCATACCAGTAAAGCACAGAGCTCCTTCATAGTCAGTAAATGGAAGGATACATTTTAAAGATAGAATAATAATTTCATAAAAAGGAAAGTTAATCAAATAAACGGTTACATACAAACAACCTGATATTGTAATCTTTTTCTTTCGTTTTTGAATAGAGACCACACTTTCGTGAGCCGACCACGCCACAAACAACAGCCTTGTCTTTTCGGGTCATTTATACTTATTCAAGTTTACTACCTTTTCTTTGTTGTTGTTCATGGGTATAAGTATAGCATTTGAGTGCTGCCTGGAATTTAGCAATGCGCTACAATAATTGTGTCACTTTTAAGTCAAATTGTTGGACAAGTCAAAAACCTGGAACTAAACTGTGTTTCCCCCTCCCCCGTGTACAGATGTCTGTTGTTGGTGGAACTCACAGAGAGCTACAGCGTTCAGCATGCCAGTGTAGGGCGAAGCGCCAACGCTCTGATAGATGATGCCGATGCGGTCCTGCACAGCACCCTTGGTGACGTCGTCGTCTAAATGCATGACGAAGAAGGCCACAAAGAGACCGTAGATCAGGTTCTGGGACAGACGCATCAGAACACCCATCCTATCTCTGGATAGGTTTCTTGCAGTCCGCCTGCATGCAAAACACACAGAAAATAGATAAATTAATACACAGAAAGACACACACACACACATCAAGTGAGAGCAATGAATGAATAATCTTTGTTGACATTGCTTGGCCTTATTTTAGAACTAACTTGAGGTGCCTTGAGGTCATTAATAAAGCAAAATAATATATTAAATATTAATTTCTAGTATGTAAGTACATATTTTCACAGAACACACGGATGGTATTCATAAACTACATTTTTCAAAATAATTGAGTTATATTTAGTTATGGTTTTAAAAGAAAGTCAGTATTCCCTCATTAAAAAGCAAAGAGATACATCTAAAGTTTCCAAAATCTAAATCTGATCATTTCTGTAGTTTAAGTATAGAGTTCATATAATTTACTGTGTTCGCAGACAGTGTTTACGCACTGAAGGGGACTGAAGACTTGCTCAGCACTGACCTGAGCAGAACTTCAAGTTTGGCTGCCCCGCTGGGTGACTCCTTGCTCTTAAAGGGGATGGCTGGCTTCTCCGCCCGCTGCAGGCTCTGCTCTATTTTTCCCAGCATGCTCTGGTAGATTGCAGACCTCTGATAGGATGAAGTGATCCCATGCATGCGGCTGAACGTGGCTGCCTCCCTCTCACTGCTGTGTGTGTCCACTGAGGTGAAGTCAACTGTTCAACATCACAGCAGTTGGAATATTTTAATCAACACGCTACACAGGCTTCACTTTTTTAGTTACTGTATAGACGTACTGTACATATACTTCATTTGTTTGTGTTTCAACACATCTGTGTGGTAAAAAAAAAAAAATCCAGGGTCCTAGGATACAGTACCATAGATGTCGAAGGGGTTGCAGTACTCTGGACACTCATATCCACATTCACTAAAGAAGTCCACCATCTCCTCTGGCTGCCCACAGAACACCAGCTCCCCACGACTCATGATAGCTATCCTACTGAACACCTGGGGAGGATATATACACGCGAACATAGACACACATACGCACACCAACAAATAGTTTAATATCATCATCAAATGCCTATCATATGATCTCCTGTCTTGTTAGAAGATTGTGAGCTTTTCAGTGATAAAGGATCGGTTTGCATTTTTTCAAGTCTGAAAACAACGCATGCCCATATGTACACTGAAACCGTTTTTGATTGCGGTAATCGTTCCTCCTGTGCACAACAGCTGAGACGAGATGTCTTCCTAATGTCATTTTACTGTAAGAGATGGAGGACAAAATCCACAGAGTACAAATGACTTCCCAAGTATGTCTGGAGCTAATATGAGGTGTCAGACAAATAAAGTTACTATAGCTAGTAGAGTTACCATCCCTACTCGGCAGCTTAGCAAAACACTGTCCGTGGAAACAAAAAGGAAAAATTACCAACTTAAAAGGCTGTAACTTTGGAGGGTACCTTCTTGATTCGACTTAGTCAGACTGCTGAAGCTTAAGAGTGCATTTTTTCACAGGAGGACTGTGGATTTTGTCCCCAGTCTCTTCCATTAAAATCGCATTAGAAAGGATCTCCTCATGGAGACGAGGAGGAACAATTACAGCAACCAAAAACTGTTTCAACGTACATATGGGGCATGTGACTATGGTTTTAGGATAAACTTTGAAAAAATGTGAATCTATCCCTTTAAAAGAAGTTTCAGTCAACTAGTCACTCTTTCTCCTTTCTCCATTTCTTCTCGAAAACCCACCCTGAAGAGCTCGGAGCGTGGCTGGTGGATGGTTACTATGACGATGCGGTTCCTCCGGGCCAGCTCTGCCAGCAGAACCACAATCTGATTGGCGGTCATGCTGTCCAGGCCTGTGGTGGGCTCGTCCAATAGGATAACCCCTGCAACGAGAAAAGCCCCAATGACGTCGTCGCCCTCGTGCAGGTTTGTCACACAGTGAAACACTGACATAACTTTTTTCTTCTTTTAAGTTGGAAAACTTTTAAATGTACTTTTTATTAAGTGGCATATGCAGGACTCTCAGCGGGGCCAACTTAACTTATGAAGATAAGTGAGTTTTTTTTTTTTTAGTTAATTACTCTAATTAGGACAATTAAAAGATTGCCTCTTTGCATTATGAAAGCTGAGTGGAATTAGCAGATGCTTTAATTGTGAGATTAATTCATTTCCTGGTTGATTGAAGAGGCAGCGAATGGGAACTCCTCATTACTCTGTGTGTGACTCTGTGTGTGCATGTGTGTGTGTCCGGGGCTATTCTAATCCTGAGTGAGGACTGAGACCCTTCATCCTCCCTGGAGGACCGCAGACCTGATAAACTACACCTGGGATGAGCATGGGCGCACACACACAGAGGTGAGTCTCTGCTCGTTCCCTTCGCGGTGTGATAACCCAGTCTTTCATTACTCTTCTCCATCTCTCCCTCTGTCCCCTCCTCTGTCCTTTTTTTATTCCTCTCTTACTTAGATCTCTTTGTTTTTCACTGTGGACTTGTAAAAGTCTTTAGGGAGAGACGGGTCTTGCAGTGAACTTTCTTCTGTTCTCAGGATGGCACAATCCTGCCTCTGGCCCTGTTGCTTCCAAGACTATACGTACGAAATATCATGTGTTTTGTGCAATAATTCACTAAACATGTATGTGTACTAAACATTTTCAACATCTTTCTGATATGGTGTTCAAGCTCCTTTTGTATAATCCTTACCCCATGTGTCTCAAAGTTTCCCAAATCCTCTCTAATGCTTCAGTTTATCTACTCAATATCTCCTCCTTTAAGTTCTGTAAAGACTTAAGAATTTAAGGAATAAGGGCTTTTACCTCATTTCACCTCATCATCATGATTTGCGGCAATAGCACCCTTTGGAAGCCTGATGGTGGCGATACCCAGAAAAAAAAGAATCCTGTAATTCTCCTCGGGCACATCCCAGCCACAGAGGTACTCACTTGGGTCCTGAAGTAGCTGGCTGGCGATGGAGACTCTCCTCCTCTCGCCCCCCGAGATCCCTGGGAAAACACGACCTCCAATAACACTGTGGGCCACATGACTCAGACTTAGCTCAGCCATCACCGCCGACACCTGCACAGGAGCCAGAGGTCAAGGGTCAGGTGACAAGAAAAAATGACTACTACTGACAAATTAGCTGACAAGTGATGCATTTCCATCGCTGAGATTGAAAATCATAGACAAGATGGACATATGTAACCCTGCGCTAGGCTAAAATTGGCTGTTTCTTAATAGCTGCCTTGACATTAGAATCATCCTGGGGTGTAAACATCAGCCGTGTGTGCTGAGTAGCTGTAACAGAGCAGACCTAACACTGATGAAGCAAAGAACACATGTAAAATATTAATACTTACATGTGTGCTTTATACACAGGGGTTAGAAGGAATGTCCAACTGATTTTACCTTTGAAGCAATGTTTAAATCTCTCTTACACCCAGTGCTCTCAGTCATCCTCATGCTGGACATAGCTTTCCTTGTACTATCTGTGACTAAGCTCTATTTGGCTTACATGCTCTTGCCAAATACACATCAGAAAATCACAATGCTCTTGCGGGGAAAAAAAACGAAACTTGACACACATCTTCTGAATTTAGGTTGGCCATATCCATTAGCACTACTGTTGCTGAAAACGTTGCTTTCATTGATATAAAGAGATACGCATTCTGTTTCGAGAATCGTCCTCTCTGGCTCTCCAGGCCCATGCCTTTTGTCTCCGTTTTGTCTTTTCCCCAGCCAGACGAAACGTCCAGTTTAGCTAAAGAAAAATAACAGAGTGCGCAGAGCAGAAGAGGCTCTCAGAAGTCACCTTTTTCTTTATCGCCTCGGCCGAGTGTTTCCGCAGGGCCAGCTGGGCTGTGTACGTCAGAGTCTCCTCCACTGTCAGATAACTCAACAAGTTATCACTCTGACAGAGACAGAGAGGGGGAGAGGGGAAAAAGGAGTATTAATGAAAAGAAAACAACAAAAAAAAACATGGAGGATTCAGTGATGTAGACCAATATCTCGTGGGTCTGTCATACTTATTGAAGATAGAATGTAAAAATGTATTTTGTAATAGAATCTTCCTCCATTTTTAAATACAGTATAAGAGACTGTACTTATCTGAAGAAAGTTAGTTAAGATAAAATCAATGAAAAACACACTTATCATACTGACATAGCAATTACCTCCACCATGCAGAATTTACAGTTAATTTTGCCTCTCTACATCACCACTATGTATTTGAAACAAAGCCTCGTTTTCAGCGTTTCAAAAGTAATTGGACAAACCAACATAACTGTAAATATAAGGATTATTTTTAATGCTTGAATGATTTTGTTTGCTACTCTGGATCAATGTATCCTTTTCCTACACACCTGTCTCATGAAATAGATGTGCAAAGTTTTCTTCTGTTGTATGAAATTTGCTCTAAACATCCATGTCAAATAATCTACACACTTAGAATCAGAAAAATGTAGATTTCAGAGTGTTTCTCCACAACATCTTTGCACATCCCTGCACACCGGGTGCACATCCATGTAGGACACATACTGTACAGTACTATATACATGTATGTTCATATATGCGTGTGCAAACCAACTGTAATACACATTTTCCAAATACATGCGCACACACACACCAACACACATGCACATTTCTTTGAACCTGCTGAACCGGCTGCCTGCCTCAATTAACACATGGCACCTCCCAGTCCCACTTCTCCTTAGTCTCTCATCTGAATGACTTTAATATCAGGAGCTCATATCACCTCCTCATCTTCAGCTTAGCAGGGGGAGTTAATGACGAGGCTTAGAGAGCAGGGGGGTAGGGGGTGGGGTGGGTTGAGGGTGAGGGTGTGGGGGCGGTGGGGTGGGGGGGGGTGTGTGTTATCAGCGAGAAGAGAGAGATGATTTGAAAGGAAGCAAGGCCAGTTTTAAGCCAGTGCTTTTAATTCAGGCTTTGGATACACTTGAGCACCTCTCATTGAGAGATTAAGTATATGAGGAGGCTATCAAGGGTCTTAAGTTAATTTCATACAGAAGCCAGGGCAGCCTTTCAGGAGTTTTTTGCAAAATGTAGTGTGTTCATTTAGTTTTTTGTAATGTCAGTTAGTATAACCACAGGCAACTTAAATACATACAAACTGTCTGCATGTGGCCACTCCGATGTGACACTGTAGGGCAAAGTTTAACCAAATGTCGGTGTGTGATGAGAACTAGAGCAAGGTGAAACGCGCGTGTGTGTGTGTGTGTGTGCATGAGCGTTAGGTGCTAATAACTTTCAAACCTCTTTTTACTCTCTTTATTAATGTGCTGGCAATATTTCGTTTAACACTACAGCTATAAACATTAGTATAGATAATGAGGTAGTATGAGAACAGGTCAGCAGCTATAGGCTGCAGTTTGAAAGAGGCATCAAATAAGAGAAGCATCTCTTATAAAATATTTTTTGTCTTTTGGGGGTAGGAAAAAAAAACTTCTTTAATTTTTGAGAAAACCAATAACTGATTGTGTTTGTTTGTACTGGACTGTGTGTTTGGGTGTTTCTGTGTGTTACCTGTAGTACATAGGAGAAGCAGTCCTGATACTCTTCTCTCTTCAGTTTCCTGCCGTTAATGAAGACCTCACCCAACAGGGTGTCCCGGTTTCCAATCCTCCCTGAGATGGCATCCAATAACGTGGTCTTTCCTGAGCCTTTACAACGCAAAGGCACACACACAAGTGGATACATATGTACATACAGTATAAAAGACTGGGCACAACGTCTGATCGTATATTTAAGAACATTTTAAATTTTTAGATTTTTATTTTAGATTGGCCAACAGGAGGATTCTCCACACACATTCTTCACTCTTTGCTGTAGGTGGATTTCTTTTATGGTTCTGTTTTATTTTTGAAGAGAGTGTTGCCTCATTATTAGTAATAGTTTTCCCAGTGATCATAATGGACTCAAATCCTGAACAACACGTGACCACTTTCAGACTCACAAAAACATAATATCTTGTACTCATTATCTAATACCCATACCTACACAACCTAACCTTGTCACTCATTTCCATTAGAAAACGCCCTTACAATTTAACAGCTGTTTAATGCATGTTGATACAAATATCTGATTTATTTTAACCATTCAATTTTAAACCTTTTGCTCATTGGACTGAGCTGAGTTTTAACCTGAATTGCCCAGTATGCCCATGATCTGCCCGCTGTCTACGTGGAAAGAGACATCATTGAGGATCTGACGAGTCCATCGCTTCCTGTAGGAGGGTAAGTCCCACCATGGACCCACATGCTCACTGCAATACATAAACACACATACACACACACACACACACACACACACACACACACACATAAACACAGACATAAAAACCACACACACACACAAACATGGACATGGACATATTTTTAACATTCTCAGAACAGAATTAATTCCCACTGTGAAACTGGAAATTGATCATTTGTTTTGTGTTTATAATTTCTATGTATATATGTATATGTATGTATGTATATATATGTATGTATGTATGTATGTCCCCTATGACCCCTTTCCAATTCCCATTGGACCCCACTGTATGTTTTATGTTTTCTTTTAGACTACAGACTATACAAAAAGAGTTGCAAGTGTCTGTGTACTACACATTACATTTATTTTTCTGCTATTTCATCAGCAATGAGTGTTAAACCACATAAAATTAAAAATAATTTGACCCAGACTTTTGATTGATAAACTAGTTGATTCTTAGAGTCTGTTTCCTCGGCATTTACCTGACTGTGTAGGAGATCTTACTGACGCTGAGACAACAGGAGGGCTCCGATCGCCCCTCTCCACCGTCCTTCCGTACATCCCTCTTCAACTCCGACACAAACTTGAAGGACTCTTTAACTTTGGTCCCGTTCTCTGGCTCCAACGCCTGCACTGAATAAAATCTGTTCATGTCTCCGGCCAGTCTGCTGCTCCAAACGCCAACTGTATCAAGTCCGTCTCACATCAGTTTGTTCATATCCATACCAGTAATATACAGCATGTGAATCTCTAAAGTTGAGTCGTCTTACAGTCCCAGACTTTATTTCTCTGCACCCATTCCCTGTACAGAGCAGCAGTGCGAGAGCAGTGGTGTCTCTCAGGAACCATAAACACACAGTGAATGTTGCGTTATCTTTGAGAACTTTGATCTGGAGTTGTATAAAGACGACAAAAAAACACACAAGCTGAGTAGATTGACTGGCTGTCAGTCTCACCTCAGTCCTCAAATTGTGTGCTGCAACCAGAAAAGCTATGACTGACAGGACAGAGCAGATGAAGAACTGACATGGCATGACATTGGAGGCTTTGAGAGAGAGGGCTTGTGAGCTGAGACAAGACGAGATCTTCAGCTGGACAGGAGTCAAACTTCCTAACAGGGAGAAGAAACGGTGAACGGGAACATCAGGAAGGAAAACAGCAGATACCCTTGCAGAGAAAAAGAGAGGATCCTGAAAGAAGAGAAAACAAGGGGGAATTGACCGCTTGACTCTACAAACATCAACCAGCAACTTGCATCATCATGGACACAGACGCAGACAATGGCCTCAGTCACAAAATAGGCTCCTCGCAGGTGAGTCTATTACATGAAATCACATAAACATCAGGACAAAAACATGTTACTATTTTTTAGCTCTCTTAAGGGCTTTGTTTTTAAGTTCCTCTGCTAATATATATACCCTGGTTCAGTCAAAAGCACATGTAAACTTCCTGTTGATTCCTTTCATTCCCATCCCCACCAACCACTAAGCTTTGACTGCTGCATAACCACTAATTTTATTACTTGAACTTTGTTTGCCTAAATTAATTGATTATAATGTAGGTATGTTGGTCAAAAGAGTTCAGTTTGCTCTAGAGCATTTCTGTTGCTTCATTACTGTTGCTGGAAGTTTTTTTGATTTCATAAAACAAGCAACCATTTATTATTGCCTAAAATAGTACCCCAGTGTGAAGAAAAAAAGTCTAGTTTGTTTATTGAAGATATCGTTTGAAAAAAAACAAAAAAACATTGCTTCGATATTTCCTTGTCAAAATGACAAATACCAAAAATAATTTATATTTTATCTAGAAATTATACAATTTTTAATATGGATGATTTTGAATGAATTTTACTACAAATGCTTTAATAATGATTTTCAGTATACTCATTTGGCTTTATTGACAATGGATGTATATAAGGAACTGTTTTTGTTTTTCTATCAAAGTCCATACTGTAAAAGTTCTATTTTTTATTTTGCATATTGAATGTGCAGCTCTAGGTCACTGTGTTTATAGTTCTGTTTTCCAGTTTTTACTGCAATGTGAAAACTTGAGAAAGTTTTACTGACCTAAGTGTTCATCATCCGTCTTTCTCGACACTAATTTGATGACCTTTGTGATTTTCTTGTGACCAGTGGATCCTGAAACTGACTTTAGCGAAACCGGGCTCTACTAGACCAGTATGGTTTATCTAAAAAGATTAGTAATATAATTATTTCAGTTTCATCTGAAGTCTGGTTTATTCGCATTGGAGAAAAACGGTTTCCATAGGTTCTACTCTCCTATTTCAGTTACCACATTTTGCAAGAACTGGTTAGAACAGCTGCAGGAACCATGACAACATTCTGAATGTCTGAATGAACAGTACATTTTCAGAGATACTCTGTAGGTTAATGTACTAAAGAAAAAGCGTCCAGGAGGGTCTGTAAACTGGATGCTCCTGTCACTAGTAGTCATTCAGCCATTTTACATAACATATACTGTATATACAATGTAACCGACAGTATAGTGTACAGTATGTAGAGTAGATTTGGTGTGAGCATGTGCTCCATTTTTGAATCATACATTTATACTTTTATTTTGTTGCAGAGATTTAGGGATTACATAATGCTAATAATAGGGTCATTTTAAAATGGACTCTGGGCCCACAAAAGGTCTCAGGCAACTATTTGCACATACAAACACACAAGCGGATGCATACCAATTCACAATTACACGCCCACAGATGCACACAAGTTTTAACCTGCTCGCATGCTTGTGCATGCACAAAGTGATCACTAAATAAATGAGTGATTGAAACTGTCCTAGTTGAGAAAGTTCAAAAAGATAAAGATGTGTAGGTGCTATAGCACTGTAAAGGTTGATTTTCACTGAGTAAAGTAAACAAGCAAGCAATGAAAAACATTGATTATTCAAACATTTGGGAAATTCATCAAACAAGATTGCAATTTTAGATTTTTCTTCTTTTAAAATGAAAGGGAATCTCATGTAAGTGTCACTAAAAGTTTACCTGCTTTTGCCATTTCCACTGTTGTCAATGGCTTAATGCTGTCTTACTAAAATCTGTGGTTTTCTATGGAGTGTCTGGTCGCGCTAACTTGTTCCTCCACAGATTCCCTCATGTTTCTTGCAAATCTGTAATTCTGAAGAGAAACTTTAAGGTAGTGATTGATAAAAAGGGTTTTATCTGTACCTTTACTTGCATAGTTTTTATTGCAGTTTGTCCGTTATTAATGATACAGCTACAACTACAAAATTCAAATCAGTGTACCCTTGCCTGTATGAAACTCATTGACCTGTCTACTCCTCTTTAACAGTATCAAGACACAGAGTTATTCTCGTCTGAAGAAGACAGCAGTCTCTACTTCACCTACAGCGGAGGGTGCAATGAGCTGGAGGTCAACAACCTGCACTATGAGGTAACTGAAGGATACCTGCTCTGCTTTCATATGCAGTTATCTTTAGCTTTTAACCATTTCAACCTCTTTATGTGTGCATGTCTGTCTGTATTGTATTTGTGCATACTGTATGTTCTCACTGTGTAAATGTGTGTGTGTGTGTGTGTGTGTGTGTGTGTGTGTGTGTGTATGTCTGTGTTCATAGGTGGACACAGCGGCTCAGATCCCCTGGTATGAGAGGTTGTCAGAGTTCAAGCTGCCATGGGAGATAAAAGGAAACAAGCAGACGGCCATCAACAAGCTCAGCCTACGAGTCCGCAGCGGACAAATGCTGGCCGTCATCGGCAGCTCAGGTGACACACACAACGCAGCATACACACACACACACACACACACACACATACACACACAGCTTTTAAGAATTACTGTCAAGGTCCTCATATCAGCAGCATTGTTCAAATGTTCAAACTACAGTGGAGTACCTGCAGTGGTTGAAAAAGCAAAAGGACTCCGATTCGTATCTTCAGTAAAAGTAAATACTCGGTAAAAGGTTAGAGTCACAAGGTAAATCTGTGGGTTCGTGCGATGATTAATGGGATGGGAACAAAGAAAAAAACAAAGTTCTGCTACATAAATATGAATTAATTTCTTAGACTTATAATATGAATAATGTTTTGAAAAATATTGGACAGTTTTACCACTTTGTGCCTCAGTTATTTAAATGTAACCATGTGAAGACTTTAGGGGCAGAAATCACTCTTTGGTCAAACTGCTAACAACTCACAGACATCTAAGACCAATGACAAGGACTCTAGACTAAACATTGCTTTTTGTAAGAGGTCACAAGTCATAAAGGTAGGGAACCAACAATATGTTGTTATTCTTTAACAACTTAATGTATTTTATAAGCTTATAGTATGTTTTATATGTAGAATCAGCAGACAAAGCTGTCAAATAACTTAGTGGAGTAAAAAGTACAATATTTTGCTCTGAATTACAATATCAATTAGCATAAGTGCCTAACAACATAAGGAGTTAGTTACATTCCATCACTGGTTCAAAAAAACAAAACAAAACATATTACAGCACAGAGAAACAATAAAAACTTTTTTATCCTCTTTTAGACTCCAGGTGCATGAACTAGAAAAATCTGCTACTTCTGAGGCCAATGGATATCCCAAAAATTATGTTCATTGGTTGAGAAAAAAACAGAACTTCATCAGGGTTATACAAAAGAACATTATGAAGTATATGTCACACATGCTTCCTGAAACCGCTCGCTGCTTTGCTTTGCTCGTGTACGTATTTCGACTTGCATAACCATCGCACGTTTGTTGGTAACTGCCTCACATGCGTGTTCACCTTCTCTCAGGTTGTGGCAAAACGTCTTTGCTGGACATCATAACATGTCGGGATGAGGGCGGGACAATGACGTCCGGCCAGATTCTGATTAACGGGAAGCCCAACACGCCGCAGCTCGTGAAGAAAAGCATCGCTCACGTCCGCCAAGACGACCGCCTTCTTCCTCACCTCACCGTCCGCGAGACTCTCGTCTTTGTTGCCAAACTGAGGCTCCCCTCCCACTTCACACAGGCTCAGAGGGACCAGAGGGTAAAATTAGGTTCAATAAATAAACAGGACTCAAAGTATATCCAAACTGGCAAAGAATGTACACAGCATGAGGATATCGTGGCCTAGGCTAGGGGTCTAAAAAACAAAAGATCTTGTCTATCTACCTTGTAATACAAACACTGACCACATGTTGCATATAATCTTCATTTAGACCAGATGCGGTGGCAGTATCTATTTATCTTTCCTCAAATTATCGTAAGATTAAATACTAATTGGTTACCAACTGCTCTGCGTGCTGTCAAAATTAGGCGATTTAAATTGCGCGTGACAAACCATGTCTTCGATGTTTCCCCTCACAGGTGGATGATGTTATCGCAGAGCTGCGGCTGCGACAGTGTGCACACACCAGGGTGGGAAACGACTACGTTAGGGGTGTTTCTGGAGGAGAGAGGAGGAGAGTCAGCATAGCAGTCCAACTGCTCTGGAACCCCGGTGAGAGAAAAAAAGAGAGAGACAGCCTCTTTTCCCCTGAGCTTTTATTTTGAAGTTTGATCCTTCCATCCGTTTGGCTTTTTTACATGTGAGAATTCTCATGGAGCTGAGCTTGTAAACTCATCATAATATCACAAATTCAAAACCTTGGTCGAACAGGGGGAGCTGTTCAGTCACTGAGGGTTAAGTTACATGCATGGTCGACCCGTGCCACTCATAACAAAGGAAAGTTGCAGTAGCAATTTAGTCTTGCATACATAGACATGTCGCTGTTGCCAACTACAGTCAAAGAAAGTCATCGATAGCAGTTGCTCACCCTTTTCTGCGATACAGTATTAACATGTCATATACAATACAACTAGAGATGAGACAGTACCTTTCCCATTTTCAAACAGTATAATCCTCCCATTCGTCTGGATTTTTATAGAACAGTTGTTTATTCACTGAACTTTACAAACTTTAGTGAAACCTCTACAGATTTTCTAACCATTAAAATCTGTGGCTGCTACTATACTGGTCTGGATCCATTCTCCATGTCCACATCCCCCCGAATCACTGCTGATCACCAAAATTAGGACAGAAGGGGACCATTCTGACCAGCAGGCAGAGAGTCGTGTCTTCTTATGGATTGTTTAACCGGTCTTTTTCCAGGTATTTTGATCCTGGACGAGCCCACATCGGGATTGGACAGCTTCACAGCCCACAACCTGGTGATCACACTGTCCCGCCTGGCCCGGGGAAACCGCGTGGTCCTGCTGTCAGTCCACCAGCCTCGATCAGACATCTTCCAGCTCTTCGACCTCATCGTCCTGCTTTCGTCGGGTTCAGCCGTTTACTGTGGTGCTGCTCGTGATATGGTGCCTTACTTCACTGCACTGGGATACCCATGCCCACGATACTGCAACCCCTCTGACTTCTATGGTTAGTGTGTGTGTGTGTAGAAAGCCCTCAAAATGGCATTAAGTGGGGCTTTTATTCTAGCACCCAACGATGAAAAAGCGGCTTTAAAGTGGTCAAAATGTTTTTGGCACTTTATTTGCAGGCGTCCTCTTAATGAGAAATACTATAACTCTTGAAACATCCACGGTGTCACACGTGATCCGTTCTTCTTTACAAACCTTTTTGCTTTCCTCAAGTCTCATTTTGTTGGTGTGTGTGTCTGTGTGTGTCCAGTTGATCTGATCAGTATAGATCGACGCAGTCCAGAGCAAGAGGCTGACTGCTTGGAGCGGGCCAGAGTTCTGGCCGAACACTTCATGGAGAGGGTCAGAGACACAGAGGATCACATGTGGAAACCAGCTGGGACCAACACAGCCCCGACACAGACTGAAAGGTAGCCGTGTGTTTGCGTAGGTGTTTCTGTCTAAGTTTGGCCTCTTTTCTCCGCCTTTCTGCTTCCCTACACATTTGAGCTGAGACAACATGTTGAAAGGATTATTCAAAAATGCCAGAAAATTAATCAGCAAATATTTTGAAAATCAGTTCATCATTTCAGTATTTTATATTATATATATTTGGTTTTGGACTGTCTATTGGACAAAAGAAGCAAGATTAATATGTTGCCTTAAACTCTAGGAAATAATTACAGGTTGTTTAACTATTTTCTGACATTTTATAGACAGAATGATTAAGTCTTAATGAAGCAATAATGAAAATTAATTCTAGTTATTTGTAGCCTCACTAAATATTCACCACCTTTTCCCACCTTTCTCTTGTTTCCATTCATCTTATCTTCCTATTTCTTATGTTTCTCCTCTCGTTACCTTCCTTTTCTCTCAGCGTTTTCTTCTCACTTCATCATCATTTTAACCTGTTACTAAATACCCCCATTCTTGTGCCCGAGCATAATGTATCCAAAATAAAAAGGTTACTATTCCTCAGCCCTTTTGATTACATCACATTTACTATGGCAGACACTTTTATCCAAAAAGACTTACAAGGGAGGGACAATACTAAAGTTTCAGTACAGCAGGAGTCCTTGAAGTAAATACTAAATCTGTTCAATATATCAAGCTCTAATGACGTCGGGTAGAGAGTCCACCGAACGTGCACCATAAGTACTAGTTAGGCATTAAAGTCATAACCCTGGTCTCATTTGAATGTAACTCTTTAAACTTTACAAACAAAGAGTCAGAATGAGTACAAGGACACTCAAACAAAGATACGGAGGCACAAACATGGTAGAAATGTAGGTTTCTTTGCTTGGCCTATTATCTTTGTCATAAAAAAGGGAATATAAGGCCTGTAGCCATACGTTGAAGCCTTAGCCAAAAGTCTGAACCAGTTCTATGTCAACAGCTGTTGTAGTGATTTGAGGATCCTAAAATGCTTTGCACAAATAGAATCAGGAGACTAAGAGCTTCCAGTTCAGACCAAAGTAGCGTCACAGAGGCCCACACATCCCACAGGTGCGATGGTGTATTTTAAAAGGTTAAATCTATGAAGTGATTGTATTTTAAATACTGTAAAATTGCTCATCGCTGTCCTACCCGGGTTGACAGTGAAGAGCGATTTTGGGCAATTCCTGGGTTGCCCCCTCGGTCAGAAAATGGAAAATTAGATGGTTGCATGGTTAGAGAGTCACCCCTTCCTCCTGACTCATGACAAATCAGCTTTTCACAAGGCCAGCCCGTTTTGGGGGTAAAAAAAAAAAAAAAATCTCTGTGTTTAAGTTTTAGCTCTGGACAAAACCCATAAAAACCCAGGCTAACTCATCCACTGCTTTCTTGCCTGCATCTCCTGCAGTCCTCAGCAGCCCAGCAGGGCGGAAGGAGAGGAGGTAGTCACTATTTCCAAACAGAAAAACAGACTGCCTGGCAGGCTTCACCAATTTACCATCCTAATCAGGTAAGAACACGCGCGCACAGATGTATTCTCGCACTCAAAAGGAACACACGTGAAAACTGATCTCCTCTCCTTTCTGCTCTCTGTCAGGCGTCACATGTATAATGACTTCAGAGACCTGGTCACCTTATTGGTCCACGGCTTCGAGGCCCTCCTCATGTCACTGCTGGTCGGCTGTCTGTACTACGGGGCAGGGGAAAAGCGTCTGTCCATTCAGGACACAGTGGCCCTCCTCTACATGATCGGAGCTCTCACCCCATTTGCTGTGGTGCTGGACGTCATAGCTAAATGTAAGTAATTAAAGCCAGACTGACTTTGACTCTTATGCTCCTAGATAACAGTCAAAGTCAGTCTTCAAATCATTTAAATAGTTAATAAAGTTCACATGCTGACCTCCATGACTTCAACGGCAGCCAAAGCCAATCTTCAGTCTCAGAATCTAAGCATATAAAAATATATAAAATATTTTCTGCTCTTTCACTTAAACTTAGGTTTAAGTGATGTTTTATGTTAAAAATGTGATGTACAGCAAAAGTTTTTCTCCATTATTTTGATGCAAACAACAGTTTTGAGAATGAAGGTGACACAAACCCCAAAACTGTGTTTCCATTTTTAAAATCTCAAATGCTCCAAAAGGTTCTCTGTGCCCTTCATACAATACTCAATAAAACATACTCGTGTCTAAAAAGAAAAAAAATTGATTTGAGTAAAACTTGAGCAAACACAACTCTGAATAAGTCTTTGTTGTTGCCCATATTTGACACCTTCACAATTCTAATAAAATTGTGACATTTTGTAGGATTTTTTTTCTAGGATAACCTATATTCTACACTACCAAGTAAAGTATACACAATCCAGTAAAAATCTTGACTGTAACTCTTCACTCCAAATAGGTCTTCATTTTCAAATATTATCCTGATTATCCTGCTAAAGACAGAGTGCAGTTCACCCCTGTTTGAAGCTAGTATGAGACTTTGAGACTTTTTCTTTTTGGGCTGGGATACCAGAGGTTATAATGCTGTACATACGGTCTGTACTGTGAGCTTTGCCTCATCAGATGATGTTGATGTCGTCTGCAGGTCACTCAGAGAGAGCCATGCTCTACCACGAGCTGGAGGACGGCATGTACTCGGTCACCTCCTACTTCTTCGCCAAGGTAAACCACAGTGATAAAACTGCATCTCCAGCAGGGGTCAGCCTCGCTCCATGCTGGACTCACACTTCAGCGCGACGCCCCCCCCTCACTCATGTGCACTACTGTGGTGTGGTACTGTCTGTGTCTGCACCCAAACGCACCAGCCAGGATCAACACTGAATGTGTGTGTGTGTGTGTGTGTGTGTGTGTGTGTCCGTGTGTGTTTTTTCTGCATTTCTGTCTGTTGTGTATACTTGAATGTGCGCGTTCTCCATCTTCAGGTCCTGGGGGAGCTACCAGAGCACTGTGTGTTCACCTTGGTCTACGGTCTGCCCATCTATTGGCTGGCGGGGCTGAACGAGGCTCTGGACCGTTTCCTGCTCAACTTCCTGCTGGTCTGGCTGATGGTTTACTGCAGCCGAGCCATGGCTCTGTTTGTAGCTGCTGCGCTGCCCACCCTGCAGACATCAGCCTTCATGGGCAACGCCTTGTTCACTGTCTTCTATTTGACTGGAGGATTTGTCATCAGCTTTGAGAATATGTGGCTTGGTGAGGACACAGATTAATTGTCCTCAGTCAATTAGTTGCTCGTCCTTGGGAGCCTGAGGAATACAGTGTGTGTGTGAGGGTAGAGAGCAGCTTGAGAAAAGAAAGATGGCGCTCAGTATGAGATGTTTTTACCTGTGTGTGTTTTTGACTCCCCAGTGGCCTCATGGCTCTCTCACGCTTCCTTCATGCGTTGGGGTTTTGAGGGCATGTTGCAGGTGCAGTTCAGGGGAAACAAGTACCCCCTCAGCATCGGAAACATCACCATCAACGTTGACGGCATACACGTGAGTTAGAAACACTGCAATTTCATTTGAAAACAAAATCGGAACCCTTGTGTAGCAGTAAGGATTCATATTACGGAATTTCTGAACAGTTTCATTCACACAAATCTTTGAACCTCAGAGTTTATCAACACTGCTTTGAAAAAGGGCATCAATCAATCCTGGTCCTAGTCTTGGTTTTACTGTACAAGAGTACAATATTCCATTTATTGGAGTGATTAATTGATTTTTCACAAGAGGTAATTGCTGACAATTGCAATTAGTTTATAATTTATTCACAATGAAGGAGGTTTTTCTAAACTGTAACTGTGATTATGTCCTATTTAGCCACAGATATTAAATGTTATAGAGGAAATCTGAAGGCAAACTGTACATGGACAAACCAACACTTTCAACATCTCTCTCATCTTCTAACCCTTATTATTGTCTTTCAGGTGGTGGAGGCCATGCACATGAACCAGTACCCTCTGTACTCGTGCTACCTGGTCCTGCTGGCAGTCTGTCTAGGCTTCATGGGGCTCTATTACTTGTCCCTAAAATTCATCAAACAGAAGTCCAGTCAAGACTGGTGAAGACATCTGGACCAGTTTCAGTAATTAAACCAAACGCTATCTGAAATCACACACAACATCAGAAGTCAGTGTTTGGAAGTTTTTTTTTTTCAGCAGTGGAAGGAAGTAATTTGGGTTCTAGTGCGACTGGTTCGACACTGAGCTTTCCGCCATTAGTTTTACTGTTCTTATTAGGATGTTTTACAGTGAAAAGGTTCTTAATTCAGGGAATAAAAGTAAAACATATGTATTGTTAATTGGAATCTTTACATTCTCACAATAATGTCAACACCAGAAGCTCCCGCACTCTTCTAAATGGTAGGAAGGCATGAAATATCCACCGTGGCACTTCAGCAGGGTGTAAAAGGTTTTGATGTATGAAATAATTAATTCTGCAGTCCCTCTCATATTTGACCTATCAAAACAATCTCAACATGTACCCAATATTTACAGTTTAAATATGGGAATAATTAGGGGGGGGGGGTTTACTCACTTTGTGTCGGGCGAAGAAGCATTTGTTGCAGTACTGCTGTGTGCTGCTGGATGGCAGCAGAGCACTGCAGTAACACCAAACTTTACTATTTAAATTATGGATTTTTTTTTTTTCCCCCTTTCCCTATCTTCTCCTTCTTGGCGAATGATTAGAGTGCCACTTTGGTAGATATCCATCTGCAGCTTTTGCTTGTTCCATTTTCAATCTTCTTTTTTTCTACAGCTTTATCTTTTTTTTTGTATATGTAAGGTTGTTAGGCTTAACAATGTGTGTGCCAGTATAGGGAGCATTGAAAAAAAGCCTCGTAGAGATTTAGTAAGTCACACTCGGAAAGAAAAAAAGAGCTTGTACTTGTTGTGTCCTCATAGATTGAAGATTATGTAAGCTGTGTGTTTTTGCACTGGTGCAAAAGCCTGATAAATATTTTACTGACATGGTTTGAGTCCAAATTAGTAAAGTATTAAATCAAATTGCTCCTCTCGAGTGTTTATTTCTGTCTTCATACTCTCTACCATCCTTTGGCCTTGACATTTGGTACATAGGGTAGTCACTTGTAGCTGTTCGGTTTTATAACAATGAATGTTAATGATATTGCGATTACCCTTCACATTCTTGTTATTTTTAACATGTGAAATCATAAAGGGATTATCAAGTGCATGTAAAACCATAATGTGAAGCAAGAGTTCCTATTGTAAAACTCATGTTCCCTGATGTTTATGCAAAAAAAATCACTTTTTTTCAAAGAGCATGAACACAGCTGTACTCTGCTCTTCTGGGGGCAGTCCATAATTATCAATGGAATCTTACGCATCCATGTCAACTGTACTAATTTTTCTTAACACAAAAAACATTACGAAAGGCAAAAACTGTGGGTTCTATGTCCCTGGTTCATAACATAAGTTCCTGATGACCATGTTACTTCTCCTGCTTCTTAAAATGAGCTCCGCTGCCCGCTTGGACTCTCTGACGTCAGCTAATCCAAATCTTTTTGGGAAACAACCAGTGTGTGTTATCTAAGGCCTGCCTCAGTCGGGGTCAAGAGCAGCTTGTGTTACACGAAACAGGAATATCTGAGGCTGGTACTGTAGAGTAGATACCAAGCAGAAGAGGGCTGAAGGGCCAGGTAAAGGGACGGAAGAGAGAAGGGGCTGGGTTAGGGTTAGATACGAAAATCAGTACAAAATGTAAATTGATGCCGGTTTTCCTTTGCATCTGTCCTCTATGGTAACATTTTATATTAAAACAAACATGTGCAGACGCTTTTAGAACACAGCTAGTTTAAACCCTAATCAAAAGTAGAAGGTAAGGATGTTTTTAAATCTACAATTCCATTGTGTAAGAGGATATACTACATCAGTTCTTGAGAAAAGGAAGGCATTTCCACTTGATATGGACCTTTTTCCAAATCTGACATAAGCTGTGTCCTAAATCCATACAACATATACTGATTCTAAGCAGGTTTTGAGTATGTAGTGTATTCACACTGGGAAAACAACTCAAGTATACTGTAAAAAGTAAGCAGGCATGAGAAAAAACAAGAGCTTAATTTTTGAAGGGGCTTTTGTCGTAGATTGTTCTCCCACAACACAATGCGCAAAGGAGCGGTGGCACACGTATTCAGATCAGTAAAAGTACCAACGCCACAATGTGAAAATACTCCATGACAAGTTTAAGTCTTGCATTTAAAATCTTACTGAAATAATAATGCAAAAGATTTATTAATAAATTTTACTTCAAGTATCAAAAGTAAATGTACTCATTATGCAGAAGAATGGCTCCCGTCAGAGTTATTTTACTACATATAATAATAGTAATTGATTGCTATTAACACGTGAACAGCATTTTAATGTTGTTGCTGACTACATTTCGTCAAGAGTCATAGATATGTGTGTACAGTTTTAATCTGTAGAGTAACTGTAATGATAATTCAATTCCAGTAACAACTCAGGAAACAAACAAACAAAAAAATTGATTTCTTGTCTACTAACTGCACCAACAGTACACTATAAAGACTGGTATACAGTGCAGTATGTGCTGTAAACAGTTTGAGTGTAGTGTGGAACTGGGACACTGCAATTGGGTTGAGTCAAAGCAGGAGAGGCACAAGTGTAATTAACTGAGCCATTGCTGATGATATCACTTACACCTGTGTTTTACCTGCTGCCCTGACGAAGGGTTAATTGTACCACTGAATTCACACCATTTAAACCACACAAAGACCCGGGCACAGAATCTGGATTCCTAACTTCATTTATTAGCATAAATACTTCTGTACATTCTCAAAATCATCATTGTCATGGTCAACAATATCAATATCGCAGCAGACAGTTTTCAACAACCAACAGTCACAACACATAATACTCAATATTTCGGCTCAAACAACTTGTATGTATATATATAAAAAAAAAAAAAGAGAGCGACGAAGGAAGAAAACAGTGGGATTTGGATGGAGGTGAAAGGAGAGGAGGAGTCTTTATTCCTCTGCTGTCATCTGGGCTTTGTCAGCTCTCTCTCTCAGCTTGTCTGCATAAAACTTAAAGGACTCCTGGAAATGGAAACAAAGAGAAACAACTTAGCATCAAATATATTCCAAACAAACAGCGCCAGTGCTCACCTGCCTCGCAGTGAGGCTGGAAGGTGTGTGTGTTTCTGTGCTGCCTCTTTCCAAATGGAAGCCCTCCTGGGTCTGTCTAAATAGTCTCCACTCTCCAAGCAGGTTGTCTCGTTTCATCTTTAAATCCCCATTAATACACAAATAAGGGATTTGTAGCACACTCCCCGAACACACACTTTCGCTCTCTGCCTCTGTTCCCGGCTAATTAATCAGTGTTTTGATCCAGACAAAGTGTTGTCGTGGGTTTTTTCTGAGGGGTGGGGTGGGGGTGGGGGTTTCTGCAGATTATGCCAGCTCCTGACAATGTACTGTTTCCTTATTAATGTAGTAATTAATGCTGATAAATAGCTGTGTTCACTATAAAAGGAGAGAGGGGCTTTGAGACACCTTTAAAAGGTCAGTTCACCTCAATTACAAAAACATTTTCTCTCTAGATTTGGTTTTACTTGTCTAGATTTTGAAATGTGTGTCGAGACAGATTTCAGCGTCCATCGAAATACAGTGGAGCTGAAGGAATGTTCAAAGCAATCCAATCCAAAAAACATTCAAAATAAAATCTGACAGCTGCACTTCTTTCCAGAAACATTGTCCCTGTTATTCTGGATAACCCACACATCTCACTGTGAACACAGGAACTACTTTCTACTGAAACAATAGTCATGAATACCGTTCCCGGTGTGTTCTGGGGATTATTCCGAGTAATGGCGACATTGGGTCTCATGCAAGAATGCAAGAACATTTTTGTGTTTTTATAATAAACCTCTTACTTCTGCCTCGGGACCTGCTGGCGGATGTTCAAATAGCAATGGTTAGATATGAAGCTAGATTCTAGACAAAAATGTGTTTCAGGTTCACTTTTGATTTCATGGCTTCAAACTGGGAATGCGTGGCAGTCCCGGTGATAAATGAGAGAATACTTAACACTAGGCTACAGGTGATGTTCACAGTCAGGTGTAACAGAAGGTAGTGACCTAGACAGCGGCCAGCATGAAGACACTGAGGCCGCTGTTGGATGTTTCCAGCCAAAATACTCAGTAAAATTAAAAAAGTCTTGTCAAACTGTGGCAGCCACTTGATTTCGTTGGAATATTTAAACTCCATGTTCACTCAGAGTAAGGAATTACGCAGTTTATGTCAAACCTGCTTTTCCCCCAGGAAAAGGAAAGGCAGGCTGTCTGTACATGACTTGTTCCCTCCTCATGTACATTTCGTTCGTACCTAAGAGAGGCGGGAGAACAACGAGGAGAGGTGGGTTTCAGCCTGAGATGTGTTTGTAGAAACTTCTGAATACCATGACTTCACCTTTCCCTCTCCTTGCAACTCTTCTGCCTCTCCCCTGCTCAGAAAACCCGGCAATCACTTAGCTATCCTGACATTCAGTGAATAATGCAGCAGCTTCTCCACCTTCATCCCTCTTTCTCCTTCTATCTTTGCACTGCAGGTGAAGGATGGGAAGGTAAGAAGGGCTTCGGTGTACACCTGCCTCGAGGGGACAGCACACCAAAGTGCTGGGGCTGAGTATGTATGTGTCTGTGTGTGTGTGTGTGTGTGTGTGTGTGTGTGTGTGTGTGTGTGTGTGTTTATATGAGTGTGTGAGTCCTCGGCCAAAAATAGGGCTACATCAGTTTACAAAATGTGCAATGCGCTGAAACGCTCAAAAACCCTTGGAGCCAGAAAAAGAGAGCGGCTATTGCAGTGACACCATCTCGCTTACACAATATACGGTATGTACTCTGTGACCATGGGGCAAAATCTCTGACACACACACACACAAAGTAACAAACACGGGAGGCTACCTGCGTGCCTGTGTATACTGAACTGTCCTGAGACGGCAGACTGCTCCTTCGCATTACCGTTGCGCACACGGCGCACAGCACACACACAGTGGCACGCATCAGGACACCAGCCAGACAAGTGCCAGCCGTGGTTAGGAGCTGTGAGCTGAGTGTGTTCGTATTTGTACACAGATCTATTCATAATCTGCTGCTCACGTCTGCATGGTTGGGTCAGTATGGATAGGTGTGTGTGTGTGTGTGTGTGTGTGTGTGTGTGTGTGTGTGTAATCCACTGTGTGCTACTATAACATTATCATGATGCGTCACCATTTTACAAAATCCTGAGGTGTGAATTATTCATTCAAAACACACTGTAGTTAAACAAATGTAAAGTTATTCAGGTTTTTAAGGGAGTGAAGAGGTTTTTTTTTCTGATTTAATTGCTGACAGTGGAGGCACAGATCACGGCACTGAACCTCAGCACATTTGCCACATTGTGACATTTCTCAATACTGCACATATCTGAATATCATCATGGTATTGATTTCAACTAGATTCAATTAGTTCAGTGGTTCCCAACATGGGGGTCAGGAACCCCACATGGGTCCCAGGGCAAGTTTGAGGGGTCACGGGCAGATTAAAGTAACACAAAGTTGTTGGGTTTTTTTTTCTGTTAATCGGACTTTCAGAGTTCTCTTTAGGCCTCTGAAAATCCTCCAAATAAAGAAATCTGAGAAGCAAAAATCACTCTTTAGTTGAACTGCTGACATTTCATGTTCACAGTAAGTGAACTTAACTGTTGATGAGGGGTCCCAAGTAGACATTGCTTCATTTTAAGGGGTCACAGGCCATAATCACAGACTTAGTCGATTGACAGAAAAATAATGGGCAACTTTCATAACTGATTCATCGTTTAAGAAATCAAATTCCCAAACATTACCCACTTCCAACCTGTCATTTGTGAGGACTTGCCACTTTCCTTAGTTTGATATGACAGTAAATTCAATATATTTTTTTTTATATTTTTGACAGTTGTTCACACAAAACAGGCAATTTAATAGCATCGCCTTGGACTTAAAGAAACTGTGAGAGATATTTTTCTGGCACTTTACTGACCAAACGATTAAGCAAGAAAATAAGCTGAGGATTAAATTGATAATGAAAATAACTGCTAGTTGCAACCCTAATTTCAATTTCATTCAGAATGTAATGTGGTTCATTTGTCTGCACTCCAAATGCTCATATGAGTCCCAAATAATTGTTTGTAGGAAAAACTTTCATTTTACCCAGTGTCGGCTGATAACTCAACTCAGACATGCAAGTTGCTCAGTGCAATCAGCTTTCTACAAGTTTTTAAATGTGTGTTGCTCCCGGGCACATCAAGTTGTTACTGAGTGACAGGAGAGCAAGTTATCTAATGCTATTTTTTGACTGCATGGACTGTGTCTAAGTCTGTAGAAGTGCTTACTTAACATTTCCCAAAGAGAGCACATTCAGATACGTTTGAACAAAGATCCTGGGCTCAACGCTGGTCTCAATCACATGTGCAACTGAGTGATTGGGTACAGCATCAACTTTGTGTGTGTGTGTGTGTGTGTGTGTGTGGGAGACTCACAGGGGGCTCAGGGAAGGGCACCGTCTCTCCTGCATCGCGGTAAAGCGCAGCCAGCCGCTTGAGTGAGAGCTCATCTACGACCATCCCCTCCTCCTGCATCTGCTCCTGCAGAGCCTTGGCTGACGGTAAGTCCTTATCCAGAACTGCCGGATGAGAGGGGGAGAGAGAGAAAAAGTCAGCAAATGAGACAAAAAATTAGATATTTCAAACTCTTATTTGAAAGTAGACATTTGGAAAAAAAAATGACTGTCTGTAGGAGAAAAAAAGGATATACCACATTTAGCAGTAGTGGGATGATGTGTTATTTTCCACCTTGGTCTGTCATCAACTCAAGACCTGATGTACCCATGCTTTTGCCATGATAATGCATTACTTGAAAAAGCAGCAGGTGGAAAAAAAAGAAGCTCTGTAAATGTGTAGACTACTTTGTTTTCCTCCAGGTGTGGAGTAATGATTGAACAGGGGAGTGAAAAAAAAAAAAAAGGCAAAAATTCAGTGGCACTTGGCCTCACTTTGAAAGAACTATTCTAAAGATAACACACCAGGAGAATAAAATAATCTTTTATACACATTTAAAAATCAAATAATTACAAAATTACAAAGCTGAAATCAGTAACTTTCTGTATATTATCTCCCTCTTCAGGTAGACGTATCTGAAACGATGTTACGTTGATGTGAGAGTAATCATCTGTAAACCTGAAACAGCATGAATGTGTGCAGTTGTGCGTGTCAAAGAGACAAAAGTGGGAAGTAAGGTCACTACTGTCAAAAAAAAGAAAAGTGCAAGTTAAAGAGACGAGAAAAGAAAACCCCTCAAAGAGAAAAAAGAAAAAGAACATAAACGGGGCAGAGAACAGAGGCGAGCAGAGCAACACTAATTGTGTCCCCTATGGCTGCCTTGACCGGCCAGCAAGCTAATGCTGATTAAATAGTCATGTCTGCTCCATCTCTGGTGTGACAAGGTACGAAAGAGGAGAGATGGGAGGGCGAGAGGGTGAAACAAAGTCGGGAGGGGGGGTAGGTAAAAGCAAGAAGGGGAAGACAAAAGACAGATAGGAGTAAAAAGGTGGAGAGGTCAAGAAGAGGAAAAAAAAAAAGGACAAAAAGAAACGCTGAGTGGTGCACCGTGTTGCGATTAGCACGCTAGGCTAGCCAGGACAGTTAACTCATTAGAGGACATGTGTTCTTCTCACCCTCGAATGTCTGCCTGCTTACACACACACATGCACGCACGCACGCACGCAGACACAGGCACATGTCTTGACCTGATGCATTGTTAATGTGTCTGCTAATGTTGACTTAGCCACACGCCAGTGAGTCGCCCGCTGCTCTGCTAGCTGCTCCACAAGACCCAACCAGGCCTCGTGTAAGTGTGCAAGATTGTGTGTGTGTGTGTGTGTGTGTGTGTGTGTGTGTGTGTGTGTGTGTGTGTGTGTGTGTGTGTGTGTGTCTGTCTGTCTGTCTTACCATGACATTTCAGCAGGTACGGGTACAGCACCTGCTTCTCGGTGAAGTCTGGAATCAGGCTCAGCAGGGCCTTGATCCTGCCCATCTGCACACACAAACATTTATTCACATACGAGAATAATATCTGTGTTTGTACGTGTGTGTGTTTGTGTGTGCGCGTGGTTTTGTCACCATTTTAAACATTCAAATGTCTGAAAATACAATATCGGTAGAAAGTTTTGTTCCCATGCGCTGATGCTGAAGTGACCTTTGCAGTTTCATAGGAATTTAGTTTATGGAATTTACAAAAGGAACTTGAAATATGCAGAGTAAATCTACTGGGTCTTATTTTTGCGGTTCTGGCCATCACTTCTATAATTTATTACAATGTACTCACAAAAGCAATTGTTCGAACCTATGAACATGGCAACATCACTACAATGTCGTCTTTTTGGTGATGATGTGGTATTCCCAGACCTCAGCAATAAATTTGGCCCATTCTACGTTATTATTACTGACAGGAAAAAATTGTAAAAAAAAAAATAAATAAATATATTACACACACATATATATACACAAATTCTTTATAATTGCAGATGTAAAAGAGATTAAACCTAAATCGTGATTTTACCTGTCCAGGAGTCTGAGCCTTTCGAGACAAGTAGGACAACAGCACCTCCTTCTGTTCAGCCAAGGCGTTACAGCGCTACGGCGAGACAAAAGGGACAAAAGAAACACGTCAGGGATAACATGAGGGGAGGGGGGAGGGCAGTGCATTTTTTTGTTCCTTTTTCAGAAGTCACACACATTCAAACACACGAACACCCACACTAAGGTTAAAGGTCGATTATGGATTTAATAACAACTATGAGTTTAAATGTACACCACTGGTCACATCAGAAAGCATAACTATCATCAATTAGTCACGCTGAGGGCCAAGGCCATCACTCAATGGAAATATAAGGGCAGCCTAAGTTGTTCTTTGCACCACTGTCACCTGTACCTGTGCTTTAAGACTTAAATCACTTAGTGGAAGACGGGACGTAAACGAGACGAAAGTGAACAAGCGAGAGAGGGAGAAAGAGAAAAAAAAGACATGCATGATCCTGTGATCACTATTCCACATGAAACTAAACAGACTGCTGAGCTAACTATATCCTGACCAGTAGCGGACTTTTGCGGGAGCTATCCGAACAATAAAATTAGCCGATGTTCATACTACATAAACATACATTTAAAGCTTTTTTTGTCATGAGACGATGTATTTGACAGGACATTTACAGTTAAAAAAATGAACTTGTCTGTGCTCTCTGGTGGAAAAATTGTGTTAAGTTGGCGCTCCTTCTATACCTCGCCACAAAAAAATTACTGGCATTTCTCTGCAACAACTCCTTGTCACTCACTGACCGACGTATACACTGATAAGACTTATGTGTGATAAGCTAATATCGACCCATGTATCAGCATGAGGAAACACCGAATGGTGGAAAGTAATGTGGAGTTTGAGATGCAGAAACATCCTTTTTGCATTCATTCCTCGCAGCAGTGAGACATTTTTACAACTGTAAGGGCTGCTTTGTAGGTAAAATTGCAACAGATTCTGACTCTGTCAGAATCTTTTAAATCTGATGATTAAAAAAACAAAAAACAAATCAATTTCAGTCCACTAGACCTTAATAATACAATATAAAATCAAATATGACAAGAATTTAGAAATACGTGCGAGCATACACACAATACACTGTGTGTGTGTGTTTTAAGGGTGTGTGTGTGTGTGTGTGTGTGTGTATAAAAGAGATGCATTAATGTTCCTGAGCTCTGACTGAGTGTGCGTGTTCTCCTGGCTGAGCAGCAATGAGGTCCCATTACTAGCCAGTCGTGAACTAACGTGTTTCACTCCTTCTCCACCTCGTACAGAATTAAAAAGCGAGTGGCCTGTAAGGCTTTTAACAGGAAACACACACACACAGACACACACACACACACACACACGGAGCAAGCTGCCTTCTTTCAGAGTCACTAAGTGGCAGGATGGCTTTAGCACAATCAGGCAATTAGAACAACACTATGCCACTTCGCTCAATTTTGCTCCGTGCCTTCGCTCGCTCTCTTTTTCTTTCTCCTTCACTACACCAACCACTCCCAAAGGCGACACCGCTATGGGCTGGGCCTACTGTCTCCCTTGCTCCTCACACACACTGCCTAAAAGCTCTGGATGCCCGGGGAATGCTTTCTCCTTTTCCTCACACATGCACGTAAGCAGTAGTAGACGAGCTCAGAAAGCACCTGCCTCACTGCTTCGCTCTGTCACTGTTTCACTTCTTAATGACTAACTTCGTCCCTCTCGTTCTCCGCTCGCTCCCCACCGGCCTCACCTCCTTCTCTCCTGATAGCCTCGTCACCATTATTGTCTGCTCGCCTACTTAAAAGCTTTTCAGAGTTTTGGCCCTGCTTCACTTATGATGGGATGGAGGAGTTAGGCTACAACCCTCCAGTGACCCTGGAAGAGCAACTTCGAAGGGGACTAGGAAAGACGAAAACAGGCCATGATGAGGGTCGAAAAAGGAGCACACCGGATAAACCTGGGTCGCATCAGTGGAGTCTAAACTCACAATCTTAACACTCTGACGACAAAGACAAGTGGGAGAACAAGTTTTTGAATAGTCTTTGCTGTGAGATGTCCTTGTAGTTTTAGTTTTCTAACACCACGAACATTTCTTCCTGGATTTTTGTTTTCTTGTTACCCGATCATTTAGCAGTGGGCTTCTCATATTTCGAGTGCTGCCTGAAACATTTTCACTGACAAGAAGTGGCAGATGTTCTTCTCCAGAGTAACTTAAATACTGCTCAGTGTTTGTGATTAAAACATCATCTTCTATTCAAGTAAGATTTGAGAGTAAAACAAATAATCCCAGTGATTAACTGACTGACCTTTTAAGGCAGATTTACGTCCCTGTCATTGTCTGATGCCTTTTAATGTTGTTTTATTTTTTCTTTATTTAGATGTTTTTATATCAGCATTTCCTCCACATTTGTATACATGTTCACACTTCTCTTTTATTCATTTTAAAGTTCAAATGTATGTAAAGCACTTGAAACTGCCTAGTGTGCGAATTGCAGCGGTGGATTATCATTTAACTCTGCCTGAGGTGGAGCGTATCTTTAACTAGTTTATACAGGGGTGCAATTAATGATTATTTTCATTAAGTATTAATCTGCTGGACTTTTTTTTGTTCAATTCATTTATCGTTTAAAATAGTGAGAAATGTCCATCACAACAGATATTTCAAATTTTCTACTCAAGTACAGTACGTAGTAAGATTCAGGGAGATCCTCTTAAATTAAACCCGATAGCAGAAAATCTGAAGACTGTTCCTACATCTCTACCTTCTATCTCACAGAGAGAAACGGGAAAAACCGAGCCGACATGCATATCAAAGCAAGAGACATATTATAGCTTTAAAAATGATGTAATCCATAGTTTGTGTTTAAATAGTGATGAAGATGAGAGTAGTAAGTAATGTATCTGTTCATTAACATGCATGCCAGTCAGACATCCCTGTTTAAAGATTGAGAGGGATAATCACTCAAGATGTCAGGGAGACATGAGGAGCAGACATGTCGTCTCTCTGTCTGATTGTATCTACGGTGGTTTATATTTCTCTCTGTGCCCCCTCTGTTGATCTGGTCCAGGGGAGACTGCAACGTTATTATGAAAAAAAGAGGCGCTGTGACTGACCTACCTGGTAAATTTAAGATAAAAAGGCCAAGCCAGCCCATTTTCGGTGGGTTGGGGTTGGTTAGGTACCCACTTCTCGACTGCTTTCTACACTAATGTCATACTGTTTTCAGGAATTACTACAATTTGGAAACACACTTCTTGTTTTACTGTATATTACAATAATATTTCTGAATATAATACTGTACATTTAACCTCCTTTGGGTGCATTTTTACTCTAGTAACTGCTCAGTTTTGGTTGTATTAGAAGCCCTTTGTTTGCTTGTTCAAAATGTACTTGATAACACTATTTTTGAAAAATGATGATTTATGAAAACGTTATATCAATTTAATATGTGCAAACCCACACATTGTAGAGCACTGTGAGATGGGAGCAGCTAAGATTGTGTGACGGGAACATAATATGACCTGAAAAATTCAGATTCCTGTAGTTCAAGTTTAAATAGTGATGAAGTGTCGAAAGTGAGGGCGATAAGTAATATATCTGTGTTCATTAGTGTGCTCTCTAGTCACACATGCAACTGAATGACTGAGAGGGATAATGGCTCAGCAAGTGAGAGAGAAATAATCACCGTTAGAGAGGAGGAAGGAACAGTTGGAGAGTAATGTCTTCTGTCTTTCTCTTAGAATTCCTTCATCTCTTTTGTTACCCTGTCCTCTCCATCCTTCCCCCTGTCCCTCTCCCATCCAGCTTCTACATTTTCATGTCCCCCGGCTCAATACAAAGTCATTGAGCTGTAATGTATGAACCGAGTTAAATAAGTGAAGCAGCGGGAGGCCAATTTCAGACCGCCCGACTCGGTGGCGTTATTTGGGCGAGCATTTCCTGACATAAATGTGAGGCTGGATAAATAAGTTAACGATTGTGGCGGAAGAACGTCTCCTCCATCACAAGGGTCTGACAACTGGACAAATGCATCGGGGAGCTGTGATGGACTAAATTCATCACCAGGTCCCTTGGTGGTTTTTTTTTACTTTTTTTTTTTTTTTTTGCAGATTAGTTTGACAGAATAATTTAAAATGTAGCCAAGTGCGAGACACTCAAATGGAGACAAAAATGCTCCAGATGATTCAAAATTTATTTAAAGTGGTCACAAAAAGTTAAATGAAAAAAAAAAAAAAACCATAATCACCATTTCACAAGCTTTCCTCATGGTTTGCAGAATCAAGAAGAAACAGCAATTCATGAGTAGTACCTGCCCTTGGCCATCTGAAACTGAGAATTACGCTATAGCAGATAGACGTATTTGGTGGATAGAGTTCATTTTTAGCTTTTTTTTGTGGTAAATATACAGATTCACTCAAAGGCAACCTTTGGTTTCCCTTTAAGATATTCAGATTCTTTTACAGCACCGTAATCTCCTCTCCTCTTCACACAAAGACACAAGGAAGAGAAATGACTGCATGTGTGATGAGAAAACCATTATTCTTGTTCAAATAGTGATGAAGAGAAGTCTCTGCGGACCAAATCTAAACACATCTAAAAAAGTTATACACCCGCTCATACTTCAGACTACCCATCCCAAACCACATGGACACAAAAAGAAACAAAAACAAGAATATAAAACACAGAATTTGAATTCCCTTTACATATCTTTGGATGACATTCAGCCAAAAATACAGCAGTGATACTTCACACATAAATGTCTTGGCTCTCAGACTAACAGCTTTTGTGCGCGCACACTCACACACACTCTCACTCTCTCACACACACACTCACACTCTCACACACACACTCACACTCTCACACACACACTCACACTCTCTCACACACACACACACACACACATACTCACAGCCAGCATGAACTTGGCGTCCTCGAATTTGTCCATATCCAGCAGCTGGAGGAAGAGGTCTGAAGCTGGTCTGTAGCAGGCAAAGTGGTTGGCTAGCCGCTCTGCCATAGCACTCACTGCAACACAACATGCACACTTGGTCAACTTTTTTTTGGTAAATTTTTGCATCATTCTTATGCTCATCTATTTGAAACCAGTCTTTTCGCTTGTGGTCTCATATTTTGTATTACTTTCTATTCACATGTATGCATTGTGAGCGTGTCTTACACTTGTCTAAGGCTTTGTCATCGTCATCTTCCAAGATCTTTCTGAAGACGAAGGACATACTGGGGCTCGTGCTGTCTGGACTGGTGTAGACTGACTCCAGCACCTCCACTGCTGACTCCAAGTCACCACTGAAGAGGGTGGCAGGTGGTGAGAATTGATGAGTGGGAGGGAAACAAAGGGTTACGTTATGGCAGATGCAAACCGCACCCAAAAACCTGTACATGTCTAATCTTCAAACAGATAAACAGAAAATATGAGAAACAAACCCTATCCTGAGAGAAGAGGGTCACTAAAAATCACTAATTTGTCAAACCATGATTCAACTTTCTAAGTGTGATCTGACCACTTTGGGGAGGAACATACACATAAGATTTATTACACGAAACTGGCCTGTTTAATAAACAATAAAAACTGCTCCCACATGCAATTTTTTCCTGTAATTTAATATTAAAATGAAATAGCTTTCATTTTTTGTCCTTTACACCCTCCCACTGAGTGCAGACCAACTCATTCTTCAAGTGATGCTCACTCATACACACTCATGCTGTGAAGTGTTTTTCTGCTGAGGTTGCCACAAGCAAACAAAGCCTGCACACCAAAGCACTACAAATCTAAGACAACTCATTCTGGCAACCCGACCTCGCTTCTAACACTTCACGCTCCCTGCTCCCTCCCAACCGTCACCAGTCGTAATGAATATTTAACACACAGGGTGCGTGTGCGTCTCTGTGTATGTACATGTGTGAGCGTCTGGAGGTGGGGAAACATATCTACGCTGATTGTTGCGACTGGGACCGTCTGAATAATTCAGCGGGGGGCCCCTCTAAATGTGGTGCTCCGCTTTCCGGGCCTGCCTGCTTTTCCGCCCCGGCTCTTAACCAGTCAGCTTGACTCAGATACAGCGGGGACGCACGTGTCAGAGCCGCTCAGAGCCCAGCTCCCCCAGGTCAGGGTTCAAGCTGACAGGCCCGCGCTGCGATGGCCAATCGGGCGTGAGACCGCCCTGCTATTCTTCACTTCCTGCTGTCCTTCCGAGTTGGCATGGGGACGCTGCTGCCCGAGCTGGGGGACAGCGCTAATGCCGCAAGTAGCGCGATGAAAGTTTGATGCACAATGTGTTTTAGATTTTGCTCAGTGTTGTTTGAGAGGCGATGGAGCTGCAGTGGAAGATGGGTGATTTCATGACATTAAAAGGAACCCATGAATAATCCTATTACGCCTGTGTTTCCGATTTATACTTGACGCCCAACTCGCCCTGTAAGCTTTTACTTTAAGAGTGTGTCAGGCTGGGTCTTGTCACACTCTGCTGCTGGTACTGCATTAAACTGTGTATCTCTGTGTGCCTAACATTAATACTATCAGAGATACGGAAATAAAACATAAGACCTATCACTGGACTGTAAATTGTGTCATAAACTCAAATTGCAAAATGTAGCCTTGCTCATCTACAGTGATTTGTTCTTCTGTCATCTATTCCTTTTGACTATATGTGGTTGGTGTTTATCTGTGGGATTAAAGATGGAGGAGATATGACGACAACTTTGTCGAAATGTCTGAAAAGCTGCGTATGCCTAAATGTGCCTCACGCATAACCAAAATCCTGAGTCTGAATCTTCCAAATGACCTTAATATTTTAAGTTTTTCTTTGTAGGAAAATAAGACAAGCCTGGAGTCAGCACACTCAGAAATCTTCAAATCTTACGCAGTAAGTGCCCCCTAGGCTAAAAATAAAACCATTTCTAAATCGCCACAAGTAAGTTTAGCAGTTTTACTTTTTGATGTGTGCCAGGGCCTTGTTGTTGACAAACACCATGCTGGACAGGTTGAGGCTTGTGCCGAGGCCCTTCATTAGTGATTCCACTTCCTGGATGCCCGCCACGTCGCCATGGTTACCCAGGGCCTGCACCAGTCTGGTGATGGCAAGCTGCGAGGGCACGTGGTCCGCCTGCAGCATAGACTTCAGTTTCTCAAGAGCATCTGTGGAGGGGGGCAAGAAGTGAGTTTGTGTGTATGAAGTGGGCGTACACGTGTGTTTGCCGTCCGTGTCTGTTTCTTACCTTTGGCCTGGCCCTTCTTGCTGTGTGTGATGATGAGCAAACTGGTGGCAATATTACTCAGCTGGAAGCCTGGCACACGAGACACAGCACTGAGAGGGACAGAGACAAGGCATTTTTATTGGTTTGTTAACACCTTTCAGCAACAAGCTTCTTTGTGTGAACGTGTTGAAAATAACTTTCTTTTTCAATTTTTGTTTGATCTCTTGATTCTTTTTAATCACAGTTTGTACTCCTAAGGACAAAAGGAAACTACAGAATAATGGCTAAAGGGTAGCAGTGGCCAATACGGTGATACATACCAAGAAGAGGATAGAAATTTGTCAGCAATTATGCCATACTGCATATAACGAGGTTGCTATCAGTTATATATATGTGGGTGTCTTTGGCCATTGTGGACAGTGTTGCAGATTATTTTAGCTGGATTTAAAGGATTTTTGCATCGATGTCGTGATATTAGTCAGGTATTTAATTCACTACATTAAGTCAAAACAGACATTCCTATCTAGTTATTTTTAATTTGAATATTTTTAGGACTGAGTTTCCAGAAAATGTACCATGTGATTGTCAGATTATCGAGGCAATGCATGGATAATAAGAAAGATAGTGCTGTAGTTTACACAAGCCTCTGCATTGAATGTCTGTATTCTGTTTTTGTCTAAAAGATGTTTTACTTTTTTATCTTTGCATAACTTAGTATGCAGGATACTTTATTTATATGAGGTATTATTGTGTATCATGTAATCCCATATGGGATAGGCCATTTCTATGAAATTCGAAAAATGTATTTATTTATATTTTGATACCCTGATATAAGATTACGTCTACATGATAGAAGATTTTATCCATATCTGAGTGATGGGTGCAACATGTAACTTCTTACCACGGTCGACTGTACACAGCGATTAGAGAATCCATTATTTCCAATTTTTAAGCTGATACTGTACCATTAAAAGCAAATCTTTATAATCTGCGATGACTGGTTCAATAGCTGTGTGTTATCTTAGTCGTCAAGTTCTGTGCTTGTCCATTATACGGCATCACATTTAGAAAAGCATTAGACGCCACAGATACAGAGTGGATAAACACATGAGCTGAAAGACAGTAGACAGACGAGACAATGAGAACAAATGTGACTGACAGGAAGTCTGAGCCTCTTGTAAAGCGCCTGCTCTGACCCTGAAAATAATACGGACATCAAACAGCTGATTGATGTTACCGTATATGATGATGTGCCCTCCTGCTGAGCTCCCTCCCATGTGTGTTTGTATATGTGTGTGGTATTATGTGGGAGGGTGAGGCGTCTGGGAGCTGCTCCCGCTCCTTGTCACTTCTTCCTGATTTTCCCTCCCTTGCTCCGTCTGCTCGTCCATTTGCTGTCCCTTTCAGCCCTCCTCCTTTTCATTTCTTTGCCACTAAAACCTCAATCAAGCTTGCCTCTCGTCTTTTTTTTTATTTTTTTTATTTATTATTATAGCCCTGCAACCAGATTAATCCGTCCGCTCAATTGAGCATCAGGCCGGCAATCCTTATCACCACGGCGACACCAGGCCAAGCAGCATCCGGCAGCCGCTGTGACAGGGTCACGGCGGAGATTGGAATGGTAACAGGGTCGCTGACGAATTGCCGCGGAGACCGAGCGGTGGGGGTGCGGGGTCTGAATTATTCTTATCGGGTGGGAGAAAATCTCTAGAGGTTGTCTCTCACTCACCTTTTCCCAACAGACAGACACAGACACACACACACACACACACATAGACAAAAACTCTCTCAATGCTGCTGTCCCTCGCCTTCTCCTTCTAGAGGTATTGTGCTTTGGCCAAGGAATCCATCAAACATCTTCCTCTCTCTCTCATCATCATCATCACTCTCTCCCAATCCCTTAATCTCACCATAAGCACCCCGCTGCTCAATTCTGTACAGATTACCCAAAAACAAACACACACATCCACACACATTGAGAATTAATGCCTATAGCATCTTCATTAACCTCATACGTGATTAAATCTAGCCCTCCTCCCTTCGTCCACTCCTCCTTTCCTATTTAGCTCTTTTTATCTCCTTTCTTTCCTCCCTATTTCCATCTTTCCCCCGACTTTCCTCTCAGCTCATTTCACTTTTCATTTAGAGTGCAGATAAAATAGGCTTTTATCCAGGCAGGGATGCCATAAACCAATTCAAACAGAGACTGGAGATGGGCCTTGCGTGTGTTGAAACACTGATCTAAAATTGATATGATAATTTCTCTTAACATAAGAGAGCGAACCATGTCGAGAGACGTTGTTTCTTTCCCTACAAATTAGTAACTGCATCTCTTCTTTCAGTGTATTACGTCCTTATATTATTTTTTTAACTCTCTGTTACCGTGTTTTTCCTCTGCAGAAAGAAATTGATATAATGAAGGGAACAAAAGGAGCTAAAGAAAAAGGAAAAGGAGGAGATTACCTAAAAACACAAAGAGAGCAGAGAAGATCAACAGTGGACTTAAGCCAGATCTTTAATACCTCTGTCTGTCCATCCCTTTGTCTCCAGGCTCAAGCCCTGATATGGCCCCATAACACAACAACACATGATACATTACTAATTGGAAGAAGATTGATGTTTTTGCAGAAAAGTCACCCACTTCCCAGAAATCCCAAATTAATCTGCACATCTGAGTGTGTATATCCTCGGGCTTAGTAAGAACCACTGTTCATATCCAGCAGGGCTGGAGTGTGTTAGCACACAATCAGTTTATAATCCTCATGTCTAGTGAGGAGACGTATTTTTAGCCTGAGGTGACCTTGTGCCACAGACTGAGGAGACAGGGAAGGTGGCAGAGCATTGACCACACTAAATGTTGAATTTGTCAAGTTTTTTTTTTTTTTTTTAAGTTTAGATGTCAAGATATACTACTGTGCGGTCTGTCTGCCCTAAAGGTGAGTATTTCACAATATGCTGATATATATTAACAGTTCTGATTCATGATGGTATTCAGATGCTGTTAATCATTTGTAAGGAACAACTGATACAGATAGGTTGTTATTGCAAATGAGATCTCAGAACAAAATGGGACTAGTCTTGCTAAAATTTGATAAAAATGAACAGCCTGTTAGAAGTCAGAGCAAATAAACGGAAAGAAATTGCCCACGTTTCCCCAGGGACCCAAACCAGATACTCTGGTTGAAATTGTTCAAACCTACTTACATATACTGTTTATGCCTGTAATCATAACTTGAGATAAGTAGTAGTGTTTTTTCTGTTTTGCAAGGTTTTACCAAAACACGTCATACGTTGTTGTTGCAGAATAAGATGTTAAGGCACTTACATGTCCTTGACTACCATGGCATCCTCAATGGCTCCCTCAGCCAAAAGCGCGCGGATTAGGTGGTCATAAGGGGCGGGGGTTAATTTCACACCCTTTTTATCAGCTTTTTTAAGCATCCCATAGGCTTCTGCAGAAAGAGACCAAGAGAAAGAGAGAAAAATAAAAAATGAAACAGAGGCTGGATAGGGTGAAGAAAAAAAAGAGTTTGAGATAATCTTCACATTACCAGATCAATAATCAGCTTTCACAAAGACGACAACAGTGGTGAAACACTGTATCGCCATTTCAATTCAATACAATTTAGATGAAATTTGCAGCAGGTGACACCAAACGGTCAACGAGTAGTTTGAAGTCTGTTTAAAGCTCCATCAGGCAATATTTTTACTTTTAATACCAAATCATTTAAGTCTGTGTGATGTGAAAATGTGGCTTGTACTCGCTGAGATTTAACACTCAACTCTTGCAGCTCTACACAACTTTTAAGGCATCAGTGTTTTTTTTAACTGAGGTACTTAGATGGTTGAACAGCCTCTGAAACCCCCTGCACCCACACCTTCCAACCTCCGAATTAGAGAGTATGTGTATTTTTTGTAACTTTCCAAAATCAACAATCCGATGTGGTGTGTGGAGGGCAGAAACCCTGTAAATCCCTTCATGGAAAGATCGTCCAAAAGTGTGCATCAATATCGCCATTTTTGAACGATTATTGCATCTCACCCCTCTCTATGACTGAGGGTGTTTCTCCCCGCCTTCTAGTGTGGCCGTTTGGAAAAAATATAAACACTTTTGCTTCAGCTGTGGTCGGCTGACACATCATATGAACAAGTTCATTTCGAGCATAAGATCATCTTTGGTCTTTTTGGCTCAATAATTGGTTATCTGGTCCATAACCACACTGTACAGTTGCCCCCCAGCAGCTATTTCTAACAGAACCATATAAAATGCTTTTTCAGGCAGAAAATCCAACTTGAGCCCTATCTGCCCAGCACAAATCAGCAAATAGCAAGGTCAATGAGTGGCCGGTAAAGAAAGTCAAACATCTACGAAGCTTGATATTCCAGATCCAGTTAATTTTATAAGGTTTTTGAACCCTAACTAAAATACAAGTGTATAATGGATGAGACAGATGACTCCAACTGAAAGCCCATAATGCTGATTGTGCTGTATATTTTTTAATAGGAAGCCGTTTGGGCCAAAAGTATATCGGGGCTGCAGGAGGCTTTCTGCTCATTAATGGTCAAATAATTCTTAAAGCAGCTTCAAATGGACTGTTACACACCTCAGATGGTGGGTAAGTGTTTCACACCGGCTCTTTATGCGTTTAAATCAGTTCTGTGTCGTGTCGGACAACAATACCGAAGCCTCCAGCTGCTTACCTTTGGCTTTGCCCTTCTTACAGAGGGCCAACAGTCGGGCCTGGTATTCAGTAACACTTTCGGCTGTGGTGGGGGTCGTTGCTGACTTGACCTGCTGTGCGGTGGCAGCTTGTTCGTACCAGGTCTGTAAATGACACATACACAGAAAACAGTGTTAAAACTCAGTCCGATGTTTCCATCAAAACACAGCTACATCCAGCATTCAAGCCTGTGTACATGCTCAACTGTGTGCTGGCTATGAGCTGGAGTGTGTATGACAGTGCAATAATGCTGGAAAGGCAGGGCAGGGTCTACTAATGCTCGTACACCCGTGTACCAGTGAGGAGAGGGGGTTAAGCTGTATTGTCTAGGGGCAAATTAGGTCTGGCACCCCAGGGGCAAAAGAACATTGTATGTGTTTTAGAGAGTATGTGTGCCAGAGCGGGGGTGTCAACTCAAGAGCCCCTGGGGTCACCAAGTTCATCGCTCCAGGCAACAGCAATCACTTCCTGTCTCATCATGCTGCGGGCCATTGGAGCACTCTCATATGTTTAAACCAAAGCTGAGGGAAAAAAAATGCAGGAATGGAGGAATGGAGCAACAGAACACAAAGAAGCAGAATTATAACATTTTAAGCTAAATCCCTTCCATCTTTATCGTGTTCAATTTTTAAAAAAACAGTCCGATTGTCTCCACTTAATTTTATCTTATGGTCAGAATACAGATCAGCACCCTTCCACATATAAAACTAAGCATCCAGCGGCAGCCATATGGTGGCATTTAGCTGGTGGCTAAATTAGTCTGGCATTACAGATTTACAGACAGATCAAGCTGTAATTCCTTTCACCAGCCAGCCAGTCTGATTGACCACACTTCAGATCAGAGCTTCAATCCTGTTTCCTCTGTATGTAATGAACAGAGGCTTAAAGTGGAGCAGGGTGGTGGGGGGCTACGTGGAGAGAGCAGCTGATAAGAGTTTTCAGAGGGTTTTTGGGGTTAGGCCCTGTGATCAGAGGTTTGGGGTCAATTTGCTCTTTAGTTAATCTATTCAGAAAGCAATGGTTTTTATTCAGAAAAAAAATGAACTTGTGCTGTCATCAGTATGAAACGTACTGGGAATGAGACCATTGTACTTTAAATGATGGAGTGCAGCTTCAGTTTATATTTGGCTATACTCAATACTCATCTATGCTGTCCACTGGAGAACTTTGCAATATCAATACAGCACAATATACACTATGTACTACACTTGCAATGTCAATGTACAATGATAGTGCCTGTTAATATACTGTAACATTGACATTGGCAATTGCAATGTCAATGTACAGTATATTAACAGGCACTATCATTGTATATATTTAGACTTAGATGGTCCAAAGTTTTTAGTTTTATGTCAGTTTCTAGCCAAGATTTCAGTTATTTGTGTTTGTTTATATTATTTCATTTCTGACAGTAGCTCTCTGTGTGCCATTGTGTTGTTTGTTTTGTGTTCACGGGTGACTTGGCTGTTGTAATACTGTAATCTGCCACTGGGCTTTAATAAATTACTCTATCTATTTGGATTTGTAGAAAATGTGCTGTAGTATCTTTTATGTTTATTTATCAAAGACACCTCTAACATCAAGGTGGAGAATGGAGGAAAACATTTGTGAGAAATAACCATCACAAGTTCCCAGAGCTCAAGGTGAGATCTATAAAATTGCTTTTTTATACAATCAAAGCTCAAAAACAAAAAGGTAATCCATTTACAATGATACAAAAAACAAAAAAAAACTGCAAATCCTCATGTTTCAGAAGCTGGAAACAATATTTTTTTCATTTTTGCTTGATGAATGACTTAAAACATTAATACATTATCAAAATTGTTGACAGTTATCTGTCCATCAACTAATCAGGCTATAATCAAGAGTACCTCCATCCCATTTCATTCAAGATTTAAGAACAGAAATATATGCACTGGTACCACTGTAATGTGTGTTTAACCATCAGTACTGCATGGTTGTGTGTTTGACCTAAGGCACTTTTACAGTCCTCCAAAACTCTTGGGAATCTTCTGGCCTCTGCTTTCAGGTTTATCGGCTCTGCCCTCCCCACCCCCAGGAACATCCTGGCAATTATTCTTCTGAATAACAGATCTGTCTAATGAGCGTTATTGGGATGTAAAGTACATATTATAAAGCCGGGGTTTTACCTCAGGCACCTCAAAAGGCACCTCCTGGCCATTATTCTTCAGGATGTCTGCCAGCATACGCAGGGTCCTCTCCCTGGGAATTACGTTCTCCTCCTGCATTTTCGTCCACACCGCCTCTGCCTTCTCCCAGTCGTTTGTCTCCTCTGAAAACAAAAAGGCCCAAAGCAGTGGGATTGAGAAATGGTGTGCTCTTATGTAATTTGTTGTGAAGGCCATGACACATGTGGTGGTATAGTCAGACCATATTGGTTGTAGCTCACCACTCAGCCTGCACCAGAGACTCATTCCTGACAAAGTGCTCCATGCTGAGAGGTCAAACATAGCAGTAATCTGATCAACTGACTGGCCCTCAACGATGCTGAAATTTAGGCAACACACTAACTAGTGGTGTGTGTCTGTCTCTGAGTCTGATTGATCCTATTCTCTGGCGCGCGTACACACACACACACACACACACACACACACACACACACACACACACACACACACACACACACACACACACACACACACACACACACACACACACACACACACACACACACACACACACACACACACACACACACACCCTGGGGCAAGAGCACTGTACACTCAAAAGCACACCCAGGGGTGGGAGGTCATTCACATACATACTGAGAGACAGAAAATAAAAGGACAAACAAACAGACAGACAAGCAAGAGAAAGAAAGAAACTTACTGCAGAGACGGAGGATGTAACTGTACATTTCATCTCTGTCGCACTCAAACAGCTTGGCTGTCATGTCAACCATCTGCTCCAAGGCCTCCATCTATACACACAAAATAAAGCTGGAATTTTTGTATTTTCACAGTTCCTTTCACTATTTTCTTTGTGGCCTTGATTATTTCAGCCTGTTATGTTTGTCTGTGTGGGTGGGTGTGTGTGTTACCTGGTTGGCAAAAATGCATTTCTCAGCATACCACTGGAGGCGTCCAGGCCTTGCCCTCAGCCCAGGGGTCTACAAATATTAAAAGAGATGAGCATTTCTAAGGAACGAAACCAGAGAGTAGATAAATAACAGTCTCAACAAACTGTAGCTGCACTGAACATCCCTTACTTGCTCTTAACTCTGCTTGCATTTTTCTACTGATATCCTTGTTTTTCTGCTGTGAGAAAATACAAGCAGCAACTCCTTGTTACTGATAAGTCACCGGAACTATAATTTTTGTGGATATAGTAGGTTATTGCCATATTTCAACATTTTTTCTATACTGCATGACCTTGGCCTACCAACAGCACAAGCCTCCTCGCAATGACTGGGTACATAGTACTTAGCCAAAGTTAATTAGTAGCAAGATGCCCCCTTTCCCATGGATGACTACCACAAACTTCTACAGAAGACTGCGGAGCTGGAAACCAAAATTCAGCAGTTAGAAGTGAACGTGGAGATAAACTGACTGTGTTGGACACCCCTTTACTATGGACTCAAAACAGTGGACAGGAGCAGGTTAGCACACAGCTAAGAAGCACCAACAAGTATGCCAAGAAACAGGAGGGCTGTGTACCGGATAATATATCTCCAAGTGGTAGTCCTCCCTCGAACTCTCTTAGGGCAAAGCCTAAGAGTAAATCATTTCCCTGGAAAAGGAGAGGACAGGTATCAAGCAGAACCCAGCGCCCTGATATTTGTCATTTAACCGGCCGGTCTGCATTAATCATCCTCCAAAAAACATCCCAAACAAACGAGTTTGCAACTAGAGAACAGATTTGCTCCACTACTGCAGGACCCTGGATCTTGGTCTGATGACCTGGATAATTTCTCATCCTCGCACAGGAAGTTAAGGACTCAGAGTCAATCAGAAAGTTAAAGACTACAGCGAAAGCCTAGGACTGGGCATCAAACTTTGGTGACTTTTCTGTAAAAGATGTGTGAAGCATGTTTAGTAAAAACACCAAATTACTCTGTTTTCCCAAGAATTTGTTCCCTGACATGAAGGAAAGAATCCTGCATATTGTGGCTGCACATCCAACTGTGAAAAACATCATTGTACACAGGGACAAATGATGTTGTGAAGCAGCAGTCTGAAATGCTGAAACGAGACTTTATTGATCTGTTGAACACAGTCAGCTCTCTGAATGCTGAGGTGTTTATCAGTGGCCCTCTATCACCAGTCAGAAGAGGAGCTGAGGGGTACAGCAGATTGTTGGCAATGAACACATGCCTCTAAACTACATGTACTGTCCATTCAGTGCACGTTATTGACAATTTCAACATCTTTTTAAGGCAGATGGACTTTGCCTCAACAAGTCAGGAGTTCATCTATAACCTATTTTTCTCCCTGCACCACCCATCTGTTACCTCTGCCAAGGACAAGAGACAAGAGGAATCAAAACAGGAGGAAGACATAACACAAACGCAGCAGAAACCCTGAAGGAGAGCCACCTCAGCCCCCACCTGAAGTGAGCTTTAATAATGAGAGACATCAGAGCAAAGAGGAAGATGATGCTACACCAGCCTCACCAACAACTGCATGTGTGGATTCACTCTCTCCAACCCCCCCAAACCACTCTTCAGGTACCCTATCCCCGTCCTCCCCCCTATTGGATTCACTGACCAGATGAAAAAGCTGCTCACTGCTAGGAACCAACTTACCGCACGCCCCTTCTCCCATTTTCTCTACCCTAATTCCCTCGTGACCCCCCAGTTGGCCTTCACTAGTTTTTACACAATCATCACAGCCTAACGCCTCCGCCCCACACACGGCGGCTTCACAATCAGTTGTTTGTGTCTCCAACTGAAGCTCCAAGGCTAAAGTCAATGATGACTCTTCCCAGGTCAAGCCGGGGTCCCATGTGTCAGACATGTCCTAAATTCCTGTCTTGATAAGTAATAGAAAAAGGGATGGTCAGTCTGCTAAGAAACAGGGCAATATCAAATTTAGCATTCATTCCTCATCAGCCCCAGTCTGTCCCAAAAAATTGTACAGATAATGCTTTTAACACATTTAACATAGCTTTATTAAACTTCAGGTCTTTGGCAGGAAAAACATTTTTAATCAATGATTTTATTATCACGCACAACACAACAGTTGTTCAACCCCTCCCCATATCAGTTTTATGACTGAAGCTAGAGTACATAAGAAGGGAGGTGGAGTTGCCATCTTGTTTAATGATTCCCTCCAATGCAAGAAGATATCTTTTGGAAATTTTGCTTCTTTTAAATATGTAGCTCTTCGGCTAAATTCCTCTTTTCGAGTTATGTTCCTAAATATCTAGAGGCCACCTAAATACTGTGCAACCCCTTTTTTTGATGACTTTGTTGGACTGCTGTCGTCTGCTGTCAACTCCTCTGATCTGTATTGACTTTAACTGTGTAGTTATTGTTGGTGATTTTAACATCCATGTAGACAACCCCCAGGACAGAGGCACTAAAGAACTGTGTTGTGTTCTTGATAACTATGGATTGGCTCAGCAGGTGGCGGAGCCCACACACAACAAAGAGCACACTCTGGACTTAATCATCTCCAAGGGTCTGAACATTTCTAAGATTGTGGAGAAAGATGTTGCTCCCTCTGATCATTCCTGTGTTTTCTTTAGAGAGCGCAATCTCTGTGGACACAAATGTTCAAAATGAGGTGATCACACAATGAAATATCTCTGAAAGCACCAGTGAAATATTTATTCAGGCTTCTTCTCCCACACCTGCCCTCTCTTGTATCTCAGTCGATGAGCTTGCAAATGATTTCAATTCTAAAATTACAAATATTATTGATGCCATTGCACCCACAAAGGTGAAGGTTGGTCTCTGGTAAGAGACGATCTCCATGGAGAAATGCCACGCTGGTCAGAATAGAAAAAAAGAGGGTCAAAAAGCTGAACGCTTTCACGTGGTGAAAAACATATCTCCAGGTTCATTATGACATCTATAGAGAGAGACTTCGCATTTATAATTTGGAACTCAGAAATGCAAGGTGGGCCTTTTTCTCTGACGTCATCATCAAAAACAATAATAATGCTTGTGCCTTGTTTGCTACCGATAGGTAACAAACCCTCATGTGTCAGTATCCTCTGAGCTACGAACCACGGCGGTCATGCAATGAATTTGTCTCCTTCTCCACTGACAAAATTCAGAAAGTTAGACAAGCAGTCAAGGCCCACATATCAGGTACAGGATACATGTTGCCTCTGTGTCGACTTACAATCGATTCAAGTAGGATGACACAATTTTATCCTATCAACCAGAAAAACTCAAAGGACATTATACAACATCTGAAATTCTCCTCCTGCTGCCTTGATCTTCTGTCAATAGACTTTTTAAAAAATGTTTCTCATTGCATGGCCTCAGATCTTCAACAAATCTTTGAAAAAGCTTTTTCTCAACAGCTGATCAAATTCTTGGCTCTAAACAACTGTTTCAATGTCTTCCGGTCAGGATTTCGACCGCACCACAGCACTGAGACTGCTCTTGTTAAGGTCTTCAAAGAAAACCACTTAAACACAGACAGTGGCAGAATTTCACTCTCCGTATTACTGGATCTCAATGCTGCGTTCGACACAGTCGACCACGACATATTACGAGAACGACTGGAAAACTGGGTGGGATTTTCTGGCACAGTACTAAACATGTTTGAATTCTGCTTAAAAGACTACTTTGTGTCTATAGGTCATCTGAAGTTTCCCGGAGCTCCATTCTGGGGCCTCTTCTATTAAACATCTTCATGCTCCCACTAACCCAGATTATGGAATACAACAAAATGTGTTACCATAATTAAGCAGATGAACATATCACGAGGGGACTATATTCCCATACTAGCTCTGAGGGAGTACATTGAGCAAATCAATGATTGGATTTGCCAGAATTTTCTTCAATTAAATAAAGATAAAACTGAGGTAACTGTTTTTGGAGACAAGGAAGAATGATCAAAAGTCAGCGCTCAACTTCAATCGGTAATGTTAAAAACCACAAACGAAGCCAGAAATCTTGGTGTAGTCATGAACTCAGACCTGAATTTTAACAGCCACATCAATTACAAAGTTAGTCCACTATCACCTGAAGAACATATCAAAGATTAAAGGACCTATGTCTCAGAAGGAATTGGAAAAACTTGTCCATGTGTTTATCTACAGTCGACTTAACTACTGTCATGGTGTGTTTACAGGTCTCTCTAAAAAAATTGATAGGACAACTGCCGATGATTCAGAACACTGCTGCTTGAATCCTCACTAAGACCACGAAAGTGGGTCATATCACTCCAGTTCTCAGATCTTGAACTGATTCCAAAATACTGCTGTTGGTTTATGTAGCACTGAATGGTTTAGGGCCAAAATACATATGTGATCTGCTGCTATGTTATGAACCCTCCAGACCACTCATGTTGTCTGGGACAGGTCTGCTTTCTGTCCCCTGAGTCAAAACTAACATGGAGAAGCAGCATTCACTTTTTATACTCCACATATGTGGAACAAACTCCTAGTGAACTCGAGGTATGCTGCAACTTTCAGTTCTATCAAATCAAGGCTTAAGACTTTTCTGTTTGCCACTGCCTTTTATTAAATCAAATAATTACCCCTTCCTTACACTAATCTGTAACTTTTACTCTTGTATTTCTTATTTTCTATTTAACTCATTTTAATTTCTATCATAATGCTTTTTGTATTGTCTTATGTTGTTTTTACATTTTGTCTTGATGAGTTTTATGTTTTATGTAAAGAACTCTGAATTACCTGATATGTGCTTTATAAATAAACTTGCCTTGCCTCATGTGAGTGTCGTGTGGATGCGTTACTCATTATGCTGAAAAGGATCCAATCTGCTTACGGTATTCAACCTAGTCGGGTTATTTAAATATTGACTGAAACCCTATCAGGACGCCTAAATCACTGCACAAGCATGATATCTAAATTAGGTCAATGAAATATAGGTTAAATATATAACTCAAAACCATTAAAGCATTATCGATAGGGTAAATGCCTATTGATCCACACAAACCCTTCCAGCCTAAACATTTTAAATATTTTTGTATTGATGTAAACCAATTATCGCCACATATACAAATATAGAATAAATATAGATGCATATTTCACCAGTTTAAAAAATGAAATGTGTCTGCAGAATGAGATCGTATACTTTTATGTGAGTGCAATGGTTTTACATGAATGTATTGTCAAATTGTGACATAATGTAATGTAAAATTCAAGTGTAAACTGGCATGAGAAAATATGAAGTTATTGTTTGTGCTGCCTTGAGTGGGCTTGCAGCATACAGGTACACAAAAGCCACAACTCGGGGCATCACTACAAAGACAGGACAACTGGGAATCCAGCAGTGTTTGGAGGACTCTGATACAGAAATAGGACATCAGAGCTGCACAGTTTTGTCCAATTTTTTTTATTATTTTGTCGATTCATTGATTGATAATTTAGTTAATTAAACATCAGAAAGTAGTGAAAATAAGAAGTCCATCAGAAGTTCAGTTTGTTACCCTGAATTTTGAGCTGATCAGATCATGGTAGAAAAGAGAAGAAAACTTCTCAATAAACAACAAATTTTCAGGTTAAAATTTAAAAAATACAACATGAGAAGTTAGGATTAAATTGTACTGACAATAAAGTCCCACCAGCTGTAAATCATCTTCCATTTTTGGGAGATTCGTAGTACTTTTAGGGCACCAATGATATGCAGATAGACCGAGTGTGTGAGCTGTCAAATAAGGGCTGACATAGATTGATCTGCAGGCTCATGTATCTGAGATTTAGCCTGATATGTGGACTGACTAGATGATTATTATCATGGAATAACAGTGATCAGGATTTCATCTGTCTCTTGGCGCTTTGATACAATCTGAATAAGACTAGGACTGAGAAATCTCACCCTCCCTCTCTTTCTGGTAATCTGTTTGAGGGAAAAAAAAGAGAAAGAGAGAGAAACAGAATGATCTGCCAGGAAGTTAATCTGAACGGGGATCAACAACGCTCAATTCCCGCTGGCCTCTTTGATGGGAGCCCATCGTACCGTGAGAGGGAGGGGAAAGTAAAGAAAAGATGGGCTTCATCCCTTTCTCTGCCCACCCCTCACTGCTGTCATCCTTTCCCCTTTCAATCCCCACTTCTCTCAATCCCTCCCTCTTCCTCCAAATCTCCTATGCTCCTCCTCTGTCTTTTCCCCTGCCTCTCCATCCCTCCATCCGGCCCAGGCAAAGGCATTATGTTCTTACCCAACCAGCCAAAGGGACAAATTAAAATGTGTTGCACTCACTCTCTCTCAGTCTGTCTAATCTTCTTAGAGACTAAGGCCCAGTGCAAGTGCTCCATCTTTTTGCCTCTGATTCCCTTTACTTGGTAAAGTCTTGCAGGCACAAAGCAGCCTTCGCACATCTACTCGCAAACACGCACACATATGAATATGTTTGGGATTTTGAATCCGTCAGGACAAATCTCCCTAATCTGGGAAGAAAACAAAATCCTCAGAAATAAGAAGGAACATAACTTACACACGCATGGGTGGATCAAAAGAATACAAAGAAGAAACAAACAAAAAACAGCACAGACACTCTCACTTTCATATAAAGATATTGGAATGGAAAAATGTCAACCAGGTCAGATTATCAGGGCAATCCTCTGACACACATCCACACACCCCCAAACACACACACACACACACACCCACACACACAGCAGAGTGTGTTACAGTCATTGCCTTTCTTCTTTAAGAGTCTCGTGTGGCCTCTGAATGCTAAAACTTTATAGGTTTCTCTCTCATCCTTATGTACATATGTACAAAAATCAAGATAGAGCCATCCTCGTCTCACCTCCACTTAACAAACCCTCTTCATCTCAGTGCCTAATGTTCTAATTCCACTAATCATCTGGCCACTTAGTCCACACACACATACACATACACAAACCTACACGGCCAAACCCCTCTCCCTAACACAAAAACACATAATGGCTAACCACTCTGTAGCAATACTACCTAACCTTGACCATCACACACGCACAAACATGCCGTAATAATAGGCCCGGCCACCTGACAATCCTCTACCTAACCGTGACCATTTAGCACAAAATTGGCCACCTTTCTCTATCATTACATTTAATTAGCTGTGATTAATCAGCTGCCAATTATACCAAACACAGCCTAAAGAGAGACACCACTCTGGACCGCCACTTGACGCTCTCATTTGTGCGTTTGAGTGTGTGTGTTTGCATATTTGAGCGAAAGATATGTTTCTATTGTAGTTTTATCACCTGAGCACTATATCCATCGTCATGCAAGTATTGTAAGTGACAGTTCAGAAGTGAACTTTCTCTCAAGATCTAAACATCTACGCAGGTTAAGTGGGCACCAGCTTTTGAAATGTATCATCTCAGTAACATTTTTTGCGTTTTCCTGATTATACTCCAAAAGAGGGCAAACCACTGAACTGGCACCTCTGGGGAACTTAGGTCATCACCACTCAGCTGATTAGGCTTTAAAGCTGCATTAATCAATATTATTGTAATAACACTGGTAACACGTGTAATGTGAAAGGGGTCACTAGTTTGGTCCAACTTTGGTCCACAACTTTAAATTCTAAAGCTCCATCCATACTGTATCACTTTAAGTTCAGCTGGTTTAACCTCACACAGTGTGTCCTGTCCTATATAAACCAGCCAAACCCCTCAAACTAAAACCCAACAGATGGGGTGACTCATTTGAACTTCTGTCACTCTAACCTACATCTTTCATTGACATCCTGTCAGCATGTACATCTGTAGTTTATTTACAAGGCGTCATCAATCTCACACACCACTGGCATGTAGCTGACTCTTTGTTATAAGTAGGATAACAGTCATACAATCTAGCAGAAGGGGAATAAGAGCCACAATAACAACATGTCAGTAATATTTAAGAGGGTTTGAAAATCCTCAAGAGGGACAAATCCCTGTTTCAGTGCACAACAGGACACGAGAGAGAGTGAGAGGGAGGGAGTTGTGGTATTTTTTTCTTCCGTTTTGTTCTCATCCTGATCAGAAAATATAATGGCCTTGTTTCCCTTCCTCTGATGTCAGGCTCATCCCTCTATTCATTTAATCATCAATCTCTCTGTCCTGCTATCCAGTCCCTGACCGCCCATCCGTTTTATCCATGTGAAAATCGCTTCTTATCTGCCTGCTTTGCCTCTCTATTTTTCTCACACTAATCTTCAGGGTTTTATAGCAGGACTTATCATGACAAAGATATAAATATTCATAAAATATCCAGGTCAGATGAGCTACAATGACAAAAAGAGTTCGGCAATACCATCCTGCATTGCCTCTATGGCTCATGACAGTCTTGCAGATGTCATACTGATTTTTATTTAACTATTTTTAATCAGATAGCTCATCTAAGATTGAGTATCTAATTGTATATTGAAATTAGACGCAGCAAGTTGCAATGAAACAACAAACTATAGATGCTTCACATAAAAAGAGACAAGAGTTATTCACTTTAGTGAAGTGGGAGCAGAATACATGAAAGCTGTTATGTGTCATTCTTTTCAGACCTAGGGGTTAGAAAATAAAAAAAACCTCGGTGGGAATTGAGCAGATTTTAGTGCAGTACAGTACATGGTGCTGGATGAGTGTGGTAATACGAGGAAAATCAAATACAAATACCACTTTTCTCTTCATACATAAGTTTGTATACCAGTGAAATCGCCCCTTCATATAAGTCGCTTTTTGAAAACTAGGATACATTAGTTTCCTGAATAAGAAGTATCGTGTGTGTTTACCTCAATGATCTTACGAGCCTCACGGTAGCGGCCCGTCTGCAGGAATGCAAAGAACAGATCATACAGCATATTCATCTCCCCTCGCTCCTGACTCACAAAGTCCATGGCTGAAGAGAAAGACAGACAGGGAGACAGACAGACGGGGAAACGGAGCAGAGAGAGGTCATGAATAAAAATGATTGCAAGATGAACAAACAGAGCACACACTTCATCCTCTCCTTCTGAATCCATTATTTGGCACAATGTCCCAGGCACAAAGCAGCCATATCAAGCCTGCTCTCACACAAACACACACAAGTCCCGAATGAAAGCCTAAGCTCTCCTGGTAAACTTGCTAAAGCGCTCTGCTCAGCGTTACGTATTATCTCTGTCCAGCAGCTTCAGGACAGGTACCACACACACACACACACACACACACACACACACACACACACACACACACACACACACACACACACACACACACACACACACACACACACACACACACACACACACACACACACACACACACGCACATGCACACAAACACATACATGGACAAGTATATTCAGCGAAGTAGAGGAAGAAAAAAATAATCCCTCTCTCTTTACTTGTGTCATCTGAGGTCAACGGAAAGAACAATGTGGTGTGATTTTTGCATTTTGAACATAATCACTCACTGAGTCAAGATCTAATGTAGACAATTTTGCAATCAAGTTTCAGACTAAATTTCGGTAGCATTTCTTATTAACTTTGGTGGAAGACACATCAGCTCACATATAACACCAATAAATTCACTTTCCCTCTTCCGCATCTCAGGTTGCTGTAGCCATTTCCAGGTAAAACGCATGTTGGATTACCTCGTTTCAAAATAGTTCAGTGCTTCCTGTGGTTGCCAGAACCTCAGAAAAATCCTACATTTTATTTCTCTGTTGATGCTTGAATTCAAACCAACATCAGACATGTGAGTTAAGATCCTTTGATAAGCCATACCATGCTTTTAGTGCGTTTTGGACCACTGAAGGTCAGTGTGTTGAATCCTTGTTGCATGTTTAATAGTTCCAGTACATTTCTGCTTTAATTTCTGATGGTTCATTTTAAGGTGAATTTTCATATTATCCATGCACTGCAACAGCATTGGTCCATAGGAGTAAGCCATGGTGCAGCAGGCTGTGGCACTCAACATGTACTCACAATGCCGTCAGATCAAGCGTGACTCAAGGTTTGCGTTATAAGTCGCCTTTCTCTACTTTATATGAGGGAGTTGGACACAGAATAATTTGATATTTTAAGTTCCAGTATTTGGCATTGGTTTAAATGCTAGCCTTGGTCAGACAATCAAAAAGTCATTTTGTAAAAGTCATTTTGTTTTTTTTCAGGGTGCAGCGAGGTTCTGTCACCTTTTGGTGGGGGAGGGTGGGAGGGAAGGGTGGATGAGGGGGTGGGTGACGGAAGTAGGTGAAGAGGTGCTTTACTGCACGATTTCAACCTTTAAGCACTCCAGAGCCACTTGCCCCCGCGGCACATTGAACTTTGTAACCACAGCTACTGCTGACATACAGGGAGACTGTTCAAAACACGACACGCTTCCGACGCGCATCACCACAACCCTGGTCTGAACCTCTCTTACACTTTTGGAATTGTTCATACTTGTTAAGTGCACGTTAAATGCAAACACTGCACAGGTACTTTAGATTAGCTTCCCCAAACAAACACACATAGATGAATGATATTAAGTCAGTGTCATCTAGGAGACACAGAAAGTTTGATGAAACTAGCTGTGAGAAGCAGAGACTACGTGTAGTGTTATACTGAGGCTGTGTTGAAATTATAGATTTTAATGAGGTGAGATTTTTGTGCATTTTTAAAAAATATGGCTCTGGGATATGGTGGCCTAGGGTTTAAGGTGTACCATGAACCACAATATCCCCAGTTCAAATCCAACCAGGGACCTTTGTTGCATGTCATTCCCCATCTCTCTTGGTCCTAGAATTTGCTTTCAACTCTCAACTTTCCAATGAAAGGCGTAAGATGTCCCTAGAGGTTTTCTTTTTTAAAAATCATGGTACAACGAAGAGATCTGGGTAACGTTTTTGTTTTTTGTGGACCATACTGTTTATGAACTTGGCCAAAATGGTTGCCCAATTGATGCATGAAGAGCAGCAACTAATGATCATTTTCTTTAACTGTTAAGTTATCGAATTTTTTATGATTGCTCAATTAGAGTTTCATCTATAAAATGTCCTAAAATTGACAAAAATATTCATTATTTTTTTCCAAAACAAAAGTGACATCTTTAAATTACTTATTTTGCACAAACAAATGTTGTAAATCCTGGGGTATCAAATTTAGAATGACATTAATCTGAGAAAATCTGCAAATCTTCACATTTGATAGCCTGGCACCAGAAAATGGTTGGCCTGCTATGTAATCTACTTAAGTTAATGATCAAAATTGCCAATGAATGTACTGTTGATGTACTAATTGTTTTGGCACTAGATTGATGGATGAGAAAAAGATGAGTGTATGACAAAGCATGCGGACTGGGTAGACAAATGTGTAACCTTTCTGCAGCAGTTCAGTGTCTCCTTTCTCCACCAGACCAACAAGGATGTCGTGGATGCGAGGCAGTTGGTTGTAGTGCTTCTGACACTCCAGTGCTGCCTCTAGAGCTCCAGGCAGGTCCTTACTGCAGGTATGCCGACAAACACGCGCACACACACACGCACAAGTACACAGAAAGAGAGGGAAAGAGAACAGAGAGCGAGTTAGATGTCAGGCCTATACAATCAGTCATGTACAGGATTGTGTCGGAGGAGAATAGAGAGTGTATCATGGGGTGTTAACCCTATGACCTCCTATTCAAGCACTATGACCCACCACAACAATACAGGACAATTCATGACAGCACAACTGTGGGTGATGAAGCCTTTTGGCCCCAGTACATCATTCTCACACAATCAGGCACACTCGCACACAGCTGTCTGAAAGTGGCTAATGCCTCTCTGGACAGGCTTTTAGAGGGGAAGCAATGCAACAGACAAAAGGACTCAACTGATCTTTACCCTTTCTGCTCAGGTCCTCTTGCGTCACCCAACTTCTCTCGCTCTCTCTCCTCTTCTGTCCTCTCCAACCCCCTTTAACCCCTCATTTCCTCTTCTCTCATTTCCCTTTCCTCCTGATCTTCTCTCTCCTACCCTTCTTCCTTCTCTCTTTCGCCTTACCATCTTCCTTTTGATTCCATGCTGTCAGTTTTCACTCCCCTCTGCGACCTCGCCCCCCAGCTGAGCAATTTAGCAGAAATATGGCAACAACATTAGAGCCCCCCCTACCACCACAACCAGCTCATTCCCTTCGTCTCATGTCATCCATTTTTGCTCAGTCTATCCTCCTATGACCCCCCCCCCCCGAAACTCGGCCCATCCCTCCCAAGCGGAAGAACAAACAAAAGAGCGCATATAGAGAGGATGAGTGCGCCTGATGGAGTGATAACGAGAGAAGTAGAGAGACAGAGATGGGGATGGGGAAAGCAAGCAAAAGAACGAGAAGCTGAGACAAGGGGGAGGGAAAGAGACCACTTCAATCCCCTCTATTGTGACAGCGCTGCCATCAATCTGTTGATTGGGTAATTACCATGTCAATCACCCAGAGGTCAAAGCAGATAGGGCACCCATCGGGGAGGTTTGGGGGCAGAGTAAGTGAGTGAGAAAGAGACAGATAGACAGGCCGTGAGAGACAGAGACAGAGATTGAGAGTGAACAGGTATAATTTATGAAGTGTTTTCTCCTCTAATCAATTAGACAAGGGGACAAGGGAAATATGCCCAAAAAGACCAACAAAACAGAAAAAAAGGCAAAAATATATAAATAAATAAAAAAAGGAAAAAAAAAAAAAAAAACAGGAAATGGTACGACCTTGAGTTTGGCTCCTATGAGGCAGGAGCAGAAGAGAGAAATGGAGGGAGTAGGAATGGAGTGATTAGGGTTGGAAGGTAAAGAGGCCCGCTAATTGAAATGAAGAGGGACAACATTATTCAGAAGCGCCAGTCAAGAGGCTTTTCAACTGCACAACAGTCTGATTGAACAACACGAAAGAGAGACTAAGAGATTTTTGAAAATGAGAGAAAGAGCGTGGAGACAGAATGAGGAGGAGGAGGGGGACATGGGTACGCAATTTACTCCAAAAATGAGACAAGGACAAGAAAAATAGTGCAGAATCCTGTTTTTTAATTAACGTAATGTGGTTTATATGCACAGTTACTCTAACTGATCATTTGTGCTTTTTACACTGAAGCCTTTTCAACGCACTGTAGCCAAGTCATTTTGGTGAATGTTTCAAAACTCCTTCTCCAAATTTGTTTCATTTCCTCTATCTGTCCACCTCATTCATTCCTCCATCGAGCTTCTCCACACCTACTTATAATCCCTCCTTCCTAATGAGACATCTTAAAAAAAAAAAAAAAAACACCCCATCACTCTTGGCAAAAAAGGGCCTGGCATTGCAATTACACCCCCTCTGCCTTCCTCCCCACTCCCCCTCTCTCTGCCCGCCGATCCAACCAAAAAAAAAAAAAAAGAGCTAAGGATGTTGAAAGATGGATAATTTCCCCTAGGTACAATTTAACTGTCACTTTGCGTTGCCATTTACTGCGCCGCACAGCCCCGTTAATGTCCCCAACTTTGCATGTCAGCCACTTTCCAGCCAATTAAGTCCTGAAAAAATAAAGAGCGCTTTGCTCAGTGGAAACCTGAAGGATTAGACAAGGAAGCTCATTTTGCCTCATCTCACTCCCCCTCCTTTTTCTCCCTCTCCGTCCCCTTCTTTTGTTCGGAGAAGATCAGCAGGCCTGTTATCTAGCCACTGTCCTCGCGTGGGGGAGGACAAGGTGTCGGTGTCTCCAAATGCAAATGAGACTGTGATCATGAAACCACTAGCCCGCTGTTACATGTGGTGAAGAATGGCACTTACTAATATTCACCCCAATACCCACACAGTCATTCCCACACAGTCATTTTTGCCACTCAGGCGCAGTCACACACGCTGACAACACAATATTTGACAGATTATAACCTGATAAAGTTGAAGTAGCAAATACCTCAGGCCTTGTTCACACCTGGCATAAACATGCATTTAAGGTGATCCAATCACAAGCAAACAGCTCTAAGTAGAGGTGTCAATGCACCCACGGCGCATTGAGGACGCACCAAGATCCGATCGCTCAGACCACGTTCGGAGCTGATCTGAGTCGCTCATGGCCGCATTCCTTTAGCAGTGTGTACACGAATGTGTCCTGAGCATCCTCTGATCTAAACGTGTCAAACATCTTGGGCAACTTGGTTTGCCTGGAACACACCAAGGAATAGACCCAGTTTGTATTGCTTTGATTTCTTCTTCTTCTTCTTTTAATTTCCGGCAGACTAGGCATGGCGAATTGCGTTGCTGCCTCGTGTCGCATATTTTTTTTTTTGCAAATGGAAATAATGGACATGCTTATTTGCATATAGAGTTGAGATGCACTCTAATGCCAGGTGTGAACTAACATACTAAGAGCTGTCCACTTGTGATCAGAAAATCCAAGACGCATGTTAATCCCAGGTGTGAGCAGGGCCTTAGCTAACAGTTGCCTACAGTACTTATATATCCAGCAGACGCATAGGTACATACATTTGGAGTGGTGTTGTTTTGCGCCATGTCCAATATTTGCGGGCCGTTTAGCTCTATCTACCAACTCCTGAGAAAATGTATGGCTCTTTGCTGCTGAATGCTCCATTTTCCTCACCAGCTAGATGCTAACTGTTTGCTTGCCGTTTGGTGCTTGGCAGGTAGTGTACAGCTAAAACCTGTTGCCCCTGCAGCAGGAAACAAGGCTGATGAGAGCAGCGCTGGGGGCTGGAAAACCAAAACAATGAGCTCAAAGAGGCTGTGCTGAACCGCAGAGTCAAGTGATAATCAAAATACTGATTATTAGCTTTATGATCACAAGCTGAATACTTAATGGAGACGTGTTGAGCTGGAGTTAACAATCTTGTGTCTTTCAACATCTTTTTCTTCATTGTTATTCAATCATTTCCTCTGTTTTCTCATATACTTCTATTTTTCACCTCTGGCTGCTTCCATTTATCTACTTAAGATTTCCATTGTTTCTTTTAGGCCTCAATTAAACTCTATGTACGCACAATACAAGATGACAGAAAAGAGTCGGAGTGAATGAGGTGTTTTTCCTCTGAGCCACTCATCTCTCATCATTCCTCCTTCTATTCTATCGCCACCATTGCTGTCTTATCAAACATGTTCTGCCAGCTCTTCGTGTTGTTGGGCTCATTAGCATTTCCTGTCATTAATCACTTCCATAAGGAGGTGGCAATCTGAGCTAGCTGCCAACTAGCATAGTAGCAGGTTAGCACACACATTACTAAGCGGACAAGCATGAAGGCTAGCGGGGCGGTGCATATGATGGGCTGTCAAGGACTAATCTGCTGGAGAAGTGTTCATTAAGTCATTAGCGCTGACGCAGCGATGAGACGGGTGCAGGCGGGAGTGATGCCTGCTTTGTCCTCTTTTATCGCTTCCCCTCCATCCCTCCTCCTCCCGATTGTCTGTTAGTCTGCTGACTGACGGAATGAAAAGGTGGAGATGAAGGGATGAAGATAAAAGAGAAAGAGAAGAAGAGAGGTAGCAGATAGCTTTAACTGGAGCACAAAAGTCAAGTGTTGTGGTACTCAAACCTGCCCTGAGGCTTGGCTGAACCACTGCTTGAATTACATGTTAAATCTGGTTTACATTCTTAACCATTCAACACATTTTATGCATCTTCACGGGAAACAGATTTAGAAAATGATTAATTTCCAAAAAGCCTTTCAACACTGAGGGTCTCATGATGAAACTGAGTGTCGCAGCCTTACATGTCATTAGGTGGATGCCAGTGAAAACTTAAGCAAATGAAAAAAAAAAAAAAAGATGATTAGCGTCATGATCGTGATTAGTTTCACTCTGTGAAGCTGCAGTTACAACTGTAGACTTTCTGACAGAAGGCCTATTTAGTCATTATTCATCTAACCATTGTAAAGGCTATTCAGTGCCTGAAACTAATGTTTTAGACTAGAGATGAGCCATTCAGTCATTATCTGACTCCTGCAGGTAGGAAATCTGTTAAATCAAAAGTTGGTAAAGAGGGTGAAAATGAGAAGAACTTCAAGAAATATGTTGCTGTTTATTGTTTACAGAATCTAAAAACTCCAAACAACAATCTTTTCTATGTTCAGGTAAAACGGACCGATCTGTCAAACTTTAGCCGCACATCAGTTTTGTTGACTATTTCCAGGTCTTGACAGCCACCCAGCTAAAAACACACACATGTACCAATAACGCAAGACAGATGAGTAGTTTAATACCAGCAGCTATCTTGTTCACTTGTAATCATTAGTGTTGTGTGCACTGCAGTATCATTTGGAGGAAGTACAACTGGCACTTGATTTGTGAACAGGGCTGCGGTAAGCTTGTGGTGTGTGTTTTTGTTTTGGCTGCTGTTGATGACCCAGAAGTAAATTAGCCTGCTAATCTCACAGAAGCAGTGATTAACGAGTGAACCTGGAAACTCTGTTTGTGCCAGAGACCAGACTTACAGCAAAACAAACAGCGGCAGGGGAGCACCAGAGTGTGTTTGAGCGTCTGAGCTTGTTTGTGTGTGTGTGTGTGTGTGTGTGTGTGTGTGTGTGTGTGTGCGTGTGCGCGCGCACGAAAATGTAGCAAAGGTCTACCGCTGCTGCAGCATGTACGCTAGAGGTAAACAGTGTGTATGAAAGCATGTGCAGGGCATGTGTGTGTAGTGGCGGGCCCCTAACGGCGCACTACGTGCCTGTGTTAAATCCAGCAATTAGTGCTCTGTACATAATTAACATGCTAATGAGCTGATCTACTTAAAAGCAGCCCTGACAAATAGAATGCACGCACACGTACACTAAATAACACACACACTGAACAGAGTTTAAGGGTGGGGCAATACCAGTGACCCCACAGCCAGTGTTTGGTAGTGTTCATTTGCATATTTGCATTATGGGAAGAAGCCTCGATGACCTTCTCTCACCGCGCACGCACACACGCGCACACACACACACACACACGCACACACACACACACACACACACACACACACACACACACACACACACACACACACACACACACACACACTTACAATTTGGAGTATAGCAGTGGGATTTTCAGGAGATCAGGGGTGGGGGCTCATGGGAGAGGTTGCAGCTGGTGAAGCCTCAAACAAACAAACCACACATACACCCCCACACACACATAAATGAGCAATTTCCACATCCTCTCTCTGTCTGAATCGCTGACCCAGAATGCAACCCCAGATATGATCATAGGGAGGGATGAGTGACTCATTGAGACACACATAGATACACACACCTGGTAACTGGATTTGGCAGATGAAGAAACAATCTGACAACAACAGGGAGCTTGTTGGCTGGTTAGTGGAGAATTTCAGCCATGGCAATAAAAAAAAAAAATACCATAACACACAAGTGTTTTAACATGAAATTTGTGAGTACATGATCAAAGTGTGTTTGTCTGTGTGTGTGAGGTTGTATAAATCAGTGATTTTGTGATTTGTGACCTTAGTACCTCTCCAGGTAGGCAGTAATCAGGGGTGAACAGAGATTGGCGGAGGGCTTGGCCAGACCGAGGGTAAAGATGGTGTCCTGCAGTCGTCGGATGACGGGGGCGCCGCCTTTGGTCACTACAGCGTTGAGCGTGTAGAAGAGCATGGTGATGTGTGTGTCATTCATCACCACCTCCTTCTCTTTCATCTCCTTCAGGATGTCCACCGCCTCTGTAATGGAGAGAGAAAGAGATTGTGAAGAAATGTTCACATCAGTAACACTTGTTTCTATAGCTCTCAACACGTGTGCTGCTTCGGTAAGAAGAGGGTGTGGGACTTTCAGCCTCTCAATCAAGAGAAGTGATGGTGAGAGTGATTTAGAGGTAAAGACAAAGGGATGGATGAAAAGAACAACAGACAAGAAGAAAGAGAGATAATGCCGAGAGATGAGGAGAGAGAAAGTGAGAGGTGGGCAAAGCTTGGCTGGGAGAAGAGCAGGGTGTGTGAATATGATAAAAGGCCCCTTTAGCTAATTCCATGTGGGGAAAACAAACCCATATTAAAACAGCATTTTGCACCCAGCAGGGATGCAAATCCTGCCCCGTATAATGCCAACTCTCAGCTAATTGCTACTTGCAGTTTTCTAAACGAGACTACAATTACCAGACCTCTACAATGGCGTCTGGCTTTTTGCCGTGGCCATGTGGAAAGCACTTGGGGGGCTAAATTATAGGTATGTGGCGACAGGAGCCCGCAGTGGCCCCAGTGAGACCCTGATAAGCGGGCTGAGGGGTGGAATAGTTTGGTCAAGTCCAGCTGGTAATGGAGGGCTTTTTACTCGGCCACGTGCCCATCTGGCCAACACTAGGGGCTAAATGGCGAAAGGGGTGTGTGTGTGTGTGTGTGTGTGTGTGCGCGCGCATGTGTGTGCGCGCATGTGTGTATATGTGGTGTATGAGAGTAAGGTAATTAAGATGCGTTTACTGTGTATTTAGACAGCTTCTAATGGGCTGACAGCGATACAGCCGCTCTCCACCAAAGATACTAATCTATACAGCACGACCGAGAGGAAAGGAGGAAATGGAGGGATGCAGAGACACAGAATATATTTGAATAATGTGTATTAAGCCAGTCCTCCAACTGCAGGCAATACTGGCACCTTACTTAAAATTCACTCATAACATAAGGAGCAAAATCATTGCTCCTTATGTCGGTGAAAATTGTAGCAAACACAGGCACAAAAGCAGAAAAATAAATAAAGTGAACATATGTTGGTCTAATGACACTAACACCTAAGTAGCTGGTATTATCACAGAACCCCCTAAAACAGGAATGTCACTCTCCACTGGGAACACACATTCAGACACAAATACACACACGCTTGTGGGATGAGGGACATGGCCACTGGTGAGTGCCTTGGCATCCTAATTTCAGTCTCTCTCCTTTCCACCTCTGTGCCAGTTGTTATATCGATGGAAACCAAGGGCACAGATTAATGGTACAGGAGAAAACATGGGAAGGAAGGGTGGAGTCAGGGTGACTGACAATGGAGGAGACACTGCTAAACGAGGGGGGGGGGGTGTTAAAGGGAGGACAATGTGAGGGGGATGAAGCCTGTCAGAGGCGAAAGTTTGGTTAGCTGGATGAGAGCTTGACAAGAGTAATGAATAATAGAAAAAAAAGGGCAAACCCTGATGTTACTGGCAACATTCAGAAAGTCAGACGCTCCTACTCTCCTTTTCCTCTTTTTTGCTGTAATTTAACTGATTGTTTAACAGAAACAGACTGAAAATTATACAATCAACATTAAGAACAACTTTTAATTGAGCACTGTATTGGCATTTCAGGCTAAATACAAACATTTGCAGCCAATTCACAATAGTCATGAAGCAAAAAACTGCTTTGCTATTGTTGTCCCAGGACAGAGACACAAATATTGTGTCACAGGATGTTCTGCTTAAAACATTGTGAGAAAAAAAAAAATCAGGTGATTTATGTTAGTTATTTTGCTTTGCTGTATTTTATTTTAGTGTGATAATTAATTCAAAAGATGCCTACTGTTTTATTCAAACTCTTAATCCAACAAAAGGTGCCAATACAGTGGGGTTGTCTTATAATTGAGGTCCACTCATATTCGAGTCAATGGCACCAACAGGGAAAAGAGTCGGAAAACCTCTAACATAAAAACACTAAAATGTGTGAACAAAGGTTTCAGGGGGAAAACAATCTGATCACAGATGGCAGTATCAACATTAAACAATTATCCAATAATGAGCCAATCTGTTGTCAGGTCTGTGCTGTTTATCAGTTCAGATGCAACTTCGTCTCGATCTCTGACTCTCTGTGTCTATATCCGTGTCTCCCTCCCTCCTCCTTCTCTCCATACCTCTCTCCATCAGTCTCTGACAGACCTGCAAATCAGTGAGACCAGTGGCTTGGAGTTGATCTGCACAAATGGAGCTACACTAGCTAACGTCCCTTCGTCCACTGCCCAAACCTCTCCCCCTCAATCTTTCCCTTTATCCGTCCGTTTAGCCAGTATGCATATCCATCAGCTCAGCCAAGCATCATGGCCAGCAAAGCAAGCCAGACCCCACACAAACACAAACACACAAACACACACACACACACACACACGATGGGGAGGCAGACAGGCCAGGTAAAGAAACATCACACAGCCCAATGGTTCATCTAATGTTCCATGACTTGACTGCTACATGTTTCTTTCCCAACACACACACACACACACACACACACACGCACACAAACACACACACACACACACGTCCACATACAAGTCCACTTACAAGTCCATGACCACCTAAAGCCAGAACAAGTTGTATTTACCAAAGTGGGAGGATGAACAGATGGATGCAGAGGGGCAAGGGCAGGTCAAAGAGACACTTGCTGTTAGAGGAGAGGCGTATTTAAAAAAAAAAAATGGAGGGAGAGAAGCCAAGGTAGAAGCATTTGGCAGGTTCACTGGATAACAGGATGAGGAGATTATAAGGATGTACTCGTTCGGCTATGGGATACACAAAAAAGTGATCTAACAATATGTTATTTTTATCAGCAAGATTACTAATATTAGAAAAGACTTAAACCCAATCCAAGGGCAAATAAGCATTTTCTACATTTTTAGGGAAAGCTTTTACTTTGTGTTTTTATTTTTTTTTTTAATACGTCTTTTCAAAGCGGAACTAACTGAGAGATTACAATGTCCAGTAAAAAGCATTAACCAGCATGTTAAGTTTAGCACTTGGCCAAGATGAACACTGAAAAAAAAACAATGGCCAAACTTACAAATGGCACATTAGTTTTTAAGAAGTCGTGATTCTCTCCTGAATCTTAATTTAACTCAAAAGGTTGGGAAGTATTCACAGTAACACAGACACAAGTTAATCGTTATACTGATTATCTTTGGTATGGAGGGTGGAAAGGATTTATTATGTTGATTTAAAAAGGGATTCATAAATGTTTTGGGGGTGCATGAATGAGGGGGCTTTTTTCCCCATGCGGGGTACTGTTGGTTTGAATGCAGGCTAATATAGGGTGGTGTGGTGAAATCAGCATTTCGCAGCTTACGGGTACATATTATGATTTTGAGGGGAACGTGGGAACCACAATCTGCTTATAAACTGCACTGTTTTGCGCTGCTTTATGTATTGTTTCTTTTGTTGTCAATATTTCCCTGCTGTACTTCATGTATGGTGTGTATGTGTTCGTAAATGGGTTTACTGTAAAAGTATGAATATACATTTACATTTTTGTCTTTGTTTTATATTTATGGTTAACATGGAAGTCATTAGTTCAATATATGTTGTCTAATATTACTGGATAACAGTGGTGCTATTGTTTTTTACACCATAATCTTCCAGAAAAAAAAAAAAAATACTACACAAATTAAGAGATTGAAGGTTAGACAGAAGGTTGATGGACCATGATAGAGGTGAGGAGTGAGTAGCAGATGAGAATTAACTGTTTAGAAGGAGAGGAAATCATAACAAGGAATTGTAAAGGAGCAATGGTGGAAGGGAGGCAACATAAAGATAAAGTTAATGGGCTGAAATGCAGTAAAAACAAAGTTAACTGGCGAGGTGGGATGGGATGCTTTGAGCCAAGGGCAAAAACAACAAAGCCATTAGAGAGGGTGAAAAATAAAGTAAGATGCCAGGAGACATGATCTTCAGCTGGGCCTGGTGTTTGGTGGGAGCCAGGCGGACCAGCGTCTGGGTGGGGACAGGCTAACATCAAGGTTAGCCATGTGTGCTAATGTGGCTGACAAGCGTCTCCTCCATATGCACACTCTGGCTAATGGCAAATGCGTTAACGCTGCCTATACACACCCCAACACACACAAACACAGATGGACACACCAACCATCAATCCCACCAAATGCCTTTTGCTTGAATTCACATGCAAATTTCCGTGTCGCTGTGTGTGTGTGTGTGTGTGCGTGAGAGAAATCCTCCAGCACTTCAGCAGACATGATCTGCCATTAGCATCAAGGCGGATTTCAATAATTCTGGAAAAATACACAGTCCTGTAATTTTCCCCTTCTCTCATTTCTCACTGTCGCGGATGCGTGTGTGTGTTGGGAGGGGGGATGACATGCTCGGAGACAGAAAAGGGGAGAGAGGGTCAGATAGAGAGACAGAGACAAAGAGAGAGAGAGAGCGAAGGAAAGGAAGGGGAGGCGAAGACAGACAAGGGAAACATTTTGCCTGTCACTGTGTGCAAAAAGCAGAGTGGCAAAACTGATGGTAATTGGGTCTTCAATGGGCTGAAGGAAACCCACCGTAGCATTCTGGAAATGGCTGGCTAATGTGGTTTGAGGGAGGGAGAAAGACAGATTGTGACAGAGTTGGTGACACACACACACACACACACACTCTCTCTCACATCTGTAGGCCTTTTTAAGTTCAAGCCTGATCTCTTCTGATCCAGCTTACTGTCAGAGAAAGGGAGGAACTAAGCACTAGCGGGATTAGTCAATTAATCAATAGACACAAAATTAGGAACAATTCTGTTAATCCGATAAAGTGGCAATAGACAAGTTTTTTGCTTTGACTTATCATAATGATTTAAATGTTGATTGCACAAAGTAATGGCTATAGAACAATGACACCATCAGCCTTTAGATTGGTTCCTTATGAGCCTCGCTTTCACTGTGCAATTCTGTCTTCCGACGAGTACAAAATCTCCCGAGAAAACGAGGGCTTCATTTACGGCACAAAGGAAGTGCGTCTCCCACAGGGGCAACAGAAACAGGAAGAGGAATAGTGCTTTTGTTTTCCCCGGGTAGCAGAAATGGCGGACGGTGGAAAAACCCAGGTACCTGTGGAAACTCTACCTGGCAAGAAGAAAGAGAGCCCAGTTGTCGGAGGAGGCAAAGAAGGTGAAGAGTGAGAGGGATAGAAACTGAGGTGATACAAGAGTGAACCTCAGATGGGCATTCACTCGATGGAGAGAGCTCTGGGACTTGAGAGGGTTCAAAACGAGCCGGCATTATTTCTACTGGATCAGTAAGTAACAAAACTTGCTGACTTATTCATACAACCGGGTGTTTTACTCTGCTTTTATCGTAGCAGTGTAAATGAAAAGCGATCCTGTCTTTGCAACAGCCGGCCAAAAGTAACACCACTTGGAAAGCTGAAAAGTTGTCTTTTTCCACTTTAAGCAAAAATGATATCATCTTTGGGTTTTGGACAGTTAGTCGGACAAAACAAACAGTTTGAAGAAGTTACTTTGGCTCTGAGAAGTTACTTTTTGTTGTTGCAGCCCTGGAGGAACTTACCCTCCACTCTGCCATTCTTGGAGAGCGTCTTGACCAGTGCGATGTATTTACTGGCATCCAGCACTATTGACGAGTCCTTACGATTTCTAAAGACAGAGACAGAGAGGGCGAGAGAGAGAACAGATTAATGAATTACACTCACAGCGATGGAACTCATCTACTGTACGCCCTCCTGTTCGAGTCCAGTCTGATGCTGAAACCAGGTGGTGAGTGAAGAGAAAGACAAATGGCAGGGGAGAGCTTCCTGTGGTCTAGCCAGTCAACAGAAGGGCTGGACCCTGCATTCAGTTAAACTTTAATGGCAAACTACTGGTCACAGCGCTGCCCTGCGTGTGTGTGTGTGTGTTTGTGTGTATCCTGCTCCACTTACAGTTCCTGCTTCAGGTTGAGCGCCTCCTCCACATTGTCGTGGCGACAGCACAGGTTGATGAGACTGGCGTAGCCGCCGACTGTCATCTCGTCCTCGTGCTGCTGCTTTAGCTCAAGGGCGCGCTGCATGTTCTGATCAGACAACAAAACGACACATCTCAGGAGTAAACGGACAAAGCAACTAATTTCAAGAAGAAGAGGAGGTTTTGTGAGTAATCCAAACAAATCCTACCTCCTCAGCACAGAGGGCCTGGATGGCTTGTTTGAGAACTGAGCTTAATGGTTTGTTCTCTGCTTTCAATTCAGCCAATTTCTTCTCAAGCACCAACACCTTGCCCTCAATTCCCTGATGGAGACAGAGAGGCGTTAAACATTTGTTCACGACCACTTACATACACGCATCATCACCATGTCTACATGAGCTTGTGCCAACTGACACATAACACATCATGCATGCACACTCATCTCCATAAGTTCTGTTTTAAATTTAAATTACCCACAGATGAAAAATACTTTCTTACAATATGACACAAATTAAAGGAAAATGGGAGGTAAATTGTTGTGCCCTATTAATTATTAATATTAAATTTCAAGCAACACAAATGTTCCCAACATAAGGAGATATTTCAATTATGTTGCCTCTCATTGCATTTTGAACATTTTGTATATATTTTCAACCCTCACACTGCCCTACTTACAGTGACACGGGGAACAGCTGACACAGAGCCAATGGACGCTCTGTCTTTGGGGTCCACCAAAGCAATCACATCCTAACACACAAACACACACAAACACACACAAACACACACAAACACACGCACACACAAACACACACACAAACACACGCACACACACACACACACACACACACAGTTAACATTTTACAACATCTGCATCATTAAGGCAACTGCAATAATAGTACAGAAAACATAAGCGGTACAAATAAGCCCTCAATCTGTCGTATAAAGCTTTTGGCTTAACACTGATGCTTTATTGCTAATATTGATGCTTTTCTCAAGTGACTAATCTGAAAGTTGTACTATAAAACATCCCGAAAAATACTGCATTGGGAAAATTTGAACTATAAACAGCAAAAGACCGGAGGTCAAGCTCTGTACCTTGATGAGCTCTGGGACATGGTAAGACTCCAGAAGGTTCCTGATGCCTCTGTAGATGTTTACTGAAACGGTTATATTCTGCAGAGAAGAAGCAAGAGGAAGAAAATCAGCGTCATCAAAGCAGCGATCAGCTCTCAGCACAACCGAAGCTGAACCCGTTGAATTTTGTGAGATAAAAGGCCAAAGGTAGAGATCAAAGTTTGTCCAGCAGCTGAACATAGTGTACACAAGTAGTAAACTAATAAGGTTTCTAATAACCTTAACAGGGTTTATCTCAGCCGTGGCATAGTTTAGAAGTTGTCACAGAGCTCGCACTTGAATTTGTGGGGAAATTATCGCTGAAAATAAGGTTGCATTTGGGTACTGGTGGAAATACTGGCATTTTAAGCGGAGAACATGTAAAATGTTTTGGTGACATTTATTTTGCAGATTTGTGACTCCTCGTTGAGTGGTGAACCACATATTGATTAGTTACTCATCAGAAAAATTAATCTGCAACTATTTTGATAACTGATCCATCGTCACTTAATCAAGCAAAAACTGCTGAACATACACTGGCTCCTTTGGAGGATACTTTGCTATTGTGTATTTTATATTTTTGTAAATGGAAGATCTTTGGGTTTTGTACTGTTGGTTGGCAAAACAAGACATCTGAAGATGCTACCATGGGGTTTGGGAAATTATTATTTTTATATTTATATTTTATATTTTTATATTTATATTTTTATTATTATTATTATTTTCTGACATTTTTTGGAATAATCCATCAAAATGATTGACAAATTAATTGATAAAGAAAATAATTGTTAGTTACAGTCCTTTTGTTTACTCAAATGATTATGCTGTTGTTCTGCCTTCTGTTAAATACACACTATACTTCAGTAGACAATATTGATTAATGTTAGTTATCAGTTCTATCGGGATAAACACTTATTGAGTGTTATTGATGACTGAGGGATTCTGCGTAATTAAAGAGCCAAGCGGGGTCCTTTCAGACACACAAGCTCCAACTGAGCTGACAGTGATCCTTCAAGCATGAGCATTTGACTATAAAAATGTCATTCGATCTCAGCATGTCTCCAGAGTCTATTTTGGCAAATATGTTCCACAGCATCCCGAGGAACATGATGGATGATACTATTTTATGTGAGGATGATCTCTGAGGCTTCATTTCTGTTTAAAACTATACTGTTTGCTGTCTGAATTAAGGACTATTCTGTGATTCCAAAAAGGTTCCACACTGGACCAGGAAACTGTTTTACTGAACTCCAAGCGGCTGTGACCTTTAACCAAAAAGTGTAAAACATGATTTAATCTTCCACGACATGTCTGGATGTCCCAACTCAAACCTTCACTCTTCATAAATAGAGCACAGGGAGGAGGTTGTGAGAGTGTATTCTGTAGTGTGTGTGTGTGTGTGTGTGTGTGTTAATGTGTATTGTGAATAATCCGAGTCTGATTACACACTGCAAATCATCTCAGATCAGCCTGTGTAAGCTCCTTTAAAGCGGGAAGGTTATGAATGAAGTGGATATGCAGTATATTGTTGTATGAATGTATGGAGAGTGTCCATGTGTTTGTTTTCAGGCACCTCATCAGTGCGTGTGCGTACCTGAGTCTGTAGCTTATTGAAGTATTTCCGCAGCATGTCTTCCTGCGCCTGTACCTCCCCCTCTGACATGCTGTCGATCAGATTGTACAAGAAGAAGGATGCTCCTTCTGGACAGGATGGAAACAAATGCACACACACACGCACGCGCGTCTTGAGAATAAATTTAATTTGCCACTGTATCGGTCACTGCATCCGTTTGTGCATTTATACTATTTTTCTGTAACCTCTGCAGAGTGTGTGTTTCTGTTTCTTTTTTGCTGACAGAGGCTGCTTTCGAGTTGGAGTGTGAGTGAATGCGCAATGGCTGACAGTGACAGCCTCCCCTTACTTCAACTCTCTCTCACTCACACACACACACACACACACACACACACACACACACACACACACACACACACACACACACACACACACACACACACACACACACACACACACACACACACACACACACACACACACACACACACACAAAATCGCAGATGTCGTCTAACGGGATGTGACATGGATAACAGTCTCCATCGCTCCCACCAGCACGCGCAACAGTTCCAGCGCTGGGGACTCTCTGACACACACACTGACGCGGAGAGACATTAACACACCACACCCACACCCTGCCAGACCAGAGACACTGTCCTGCATTCTCTCTCACTCACACACACACACACACACACACACACACACACACACACACACACACACACACACACACACACACACACACAAACTTGTACTACTCAGCGCTGTGTCAGCAGCCAGGCTCTATATCCCCCGACGGAGACAGCAGGTCTTTCACTCTGTCACACTGACACACACCTGGACATAAACACACACAGGCTTCATGACTAGGAGCGGACCGGTCAGCAATATGCTGATAATGAGACTGAACATAAACACACCTCCACAGATACACACACAAACACTTACACACTGGGCATTTTTCTGTCATCTGAATTATAGCTGGAAGGTGACTGAGACAGAGACTGCAGTCAGCAAGTCTGAATACTGATATGTGATAGGTAGATACACACAGGCATCCTTCTCCCTCTCTCTTACCTACACAAACACACACACACACACACACACACACACACACAATCTTGCATACAAGGACACTGACACATATGTATGTTCTGACTTGCCTGTGATAACATTGTGTATAAATGTTTCCTTACCAGCAGGATTGGAGCTTTCGTTGGTGAAGCGCTCGTCTTTGTATAAGAGCTCAGTAATCTTGAAGAAAAAAAAAAAAAAAACAGATGAAATACAAACGCACACATACAAACACAATACACACTATACAAAACTCACACAGTACTTTAACACTGTAGTACGAGTGGGTATGAGAAAGAATAAATTCACAGATAGAGTTATCGGTTGAAGTGCCCTATATGCAGTCCAATCATACACTATCTATTTTATGATATTGACTGTGTCTTAAACTTTCTTTAATTTTCTTTTAATCCTCAAACAGGTACATTTTCTACAGGTACATTTTAGAGATGTTTGAAAACCATCCTACCTAAAATTGCCCCTTCAGGGACAAGTTAAGTATTCTGAACTCAGCTAAACATCCATCCTCAACATTTCTTTATTTATACACTCACTGTGTCATAAGGAGATTTAGATAAAAGGCAGCAGATGGCATTTGTCATATTGTATATTATCCGTAAATTTATCCTGGTATGTAGCAGATGGTGAGTAAATAGGTTATCATAGCTATTTTGTTATAAGGAATAAGCCATCATTAAGACAGCTGAAGAAAAAGCTGCTTTAAATTTAAAGATGTTTTCATAAATCGTACCAAAGTACTTTCAAAACGAGAAATCCTGTTTGTTTGTACTGCTATATGATTCTCGACAGACATCGCAAAAAATGTGGGCACATTCAGGTCTTACCTTCACCATGCTCTCCAAATCATCAGACCTGCAGGGGGCAGTAGAGGACAAGACATGAGCGCCCAGTTGACATGCACCACCGGCAGGTCAACAAGACTCCAACATGTCAGGGTTAATGTGCAGTTTACTCATAAGCGGGGGCACGTTTTGCTTTGAGGCCGCAAAACATAAAAGAAAGCACATCTCCTACAGAAGCACCTCCACCACACACACTTTCAAAGCAGATTTATTTTCCTCACCCATGTTTCTGTCCACTGCTTATTTCAATGAATGCTTCTTGTGAAAACGCAAGCCCTGCAAACTTTAGCTAGTTATCATTTTTACTCTTTTCCATGCCACTATTTTCCCAAAAATGATCATTCTAAAGTTGAAAGCTATCAAATCACAATTTTGGGAAATTGTGATTTAAACTCTGCTCTCTTTATTGTCGACTGCTTGAATTGTTGGTGAACTAGAGATTTAAATTTAAATCAGTCTAGATAAAAGCAACAGGTAGTCAAAGGGTGTTAATATTTGTTTAAGAATACATTCATTTTTTTTTTTTTTTTTTTTTTTAAATACATTTAATTTATTTATTTTATTTCCCCCCAATTTGGAATATCAGATTCCCTCAGCATTACATATTTGGAGCTCTCAATTATACAAAAAATATTTGAGATGAATGAGTTTAGATGAATGAATGAATTTTTTGACAGCAAATGGGATATGATTCAAGTAACAATAATACTGAGTAATGTACTGTGTCATGTTGACATAGCTACTGAATTGACTGTGTAGTACAATACAATACAGGGGGGAGAGAGTGACGGATTTCTCTGTCTGACACCCTCAAACCCGAGTACAAGAGAGTGGAGAGACAGCAGTACAAAAGCCTTGGAAACGACAAAAGACACACTCTCACACACAAAGCCATGCACACACATACAAGCTAAATGATGACAACGTGTGACATTTCTGGTGTTGTCAGCTGGTTGGTGGAGATGAGGAGAGAGGGGGAGATGAGAGGAGAAGGGAGAAGAAGAGGTCTTTAATGATTAAATTATCCCCTGACCTTGTCTGTGACAGGGGCAGGTCCCGCATTGCAATGACACGGCACTCGCGCACGCACACACACACACACACACACACACACACACACACACACACTCACACGCTCCCCAAGTGACAAGCCCAATTAATACCCTGTCAGGCAACCTAACAGTCAGAAATCTGTGTGGGTGTGTGTTTTTATATGTGTTAATGCAATGAGAGCAAAGCAAATGGAGGAGAAGAAGTAGACTCAGCCACAAAAAAGACAGACAAACAAGTAGTGGATATACTGACTTAATCTATCCAAACAAAAACTTGCAAAGACACATACACACACATACACACACATACACACACATACACACACACACAGCGCTGATAAGCCAATTTCTGCACAAACAATCTGGTAATTTACATTTATTTGTATTTTGGAAATAAGAATAAAGTCTTTTTTTCAATTAATCATCATTTTTTGTACATTTATTTTACACGTCCTTGAACCAAAAATTGTAAATCTTTGCTGCCAAGAATAGAATTTTCACTGCTACTATTAATTTTATGACCTTTATAAAAGATTAGACAATTTTTTTTGAAAGGATACATTGAATTCTTGGGAAGAAACCGCATGATCTTTATTTCATAGTTAAAATATCAACATCCAATGTTAATTAACATGTCAGCTACAACAATGAATGTACCAGCTGAATGGAAAGTTCAAAGTTAAGCTCAACTGAGCATATTTTGGCTTTTTAGTGGAAGAAATAACTTTGGGCCCTGCAGACAAGTCAGCACTTTTCTCGCAGACTCATTTCCAGCCTCGCTCAGGGGCCGGAGTGTTTTTGTGTGGGTGTGTGGTGTTAAACTGTAAATATTCATAAACAGCCCCTTCAACAAAAGCCCACGGGTCAGACCCTGGTCCCAAGGCTAACTGTGCGTGCAACTGTGTGTGTCTGAGAGAGTGAGTGAGAGAGTGAGATCAGTCCTGGGGTCTGGGTATAAGGGCAGTGGTGGGCATCTGCCAATTTACATATCTCCCACGGTGCTTTGGGGGGATAGCAGAGGGATGAAGGCCTCCATATGCATGAGGCAGCCGTGTGTGTGTGTGTGCGCGCGCGTGATGGAGTGTTTTCCCTGCAGCTGCCCATACACACGCTGTAGATGGTGCGATAGAGTGCACATGTCATATTCACAGCATATGCCGCAGTGACCTCCAATAGCGCTACAGGCCTCCCTAAGACGCAAGTCAGGAGTTTTGAGGCAAAAATATATGGAGAAATATGGAATATCAAATGATGGAGAACGAATAAAGACACAAACAGACTACGGGCTAATTGACTCACTTTCTGAAGCCCAGGATGAGGCTGCCTCGGAAATTGCTGTGATCCAACGAGGGGAAGGAGGGATCCGACACTGGAAATTAAGACAAACAGAAAGTGATTAAAGGCAAAGAAAGAGAAAAGACAGAAACCGACTGTCTTCATGTGGACTAATCAAAGTGGTTAATGATGTGATTATATGTGGATTATAATGTTGGTGACTTATCAACGGAAGTCAACTGTTAACACAGTCACTTCTGGGAGCTGCTCAGTTTAACTTCAGGCCTCTAATGTTGGCCACTGTACAGCTCAACTAGAACAAATGAAATATAATACCTTACTCAAAAAGACAAAGGGTAGTTTCAACGTATCTCAATCAGTTCCCCAATCTTGATTTTCCCAGCAAGGATTCAAACTAGTATCCAGTCGGTCAAATGCCTGTTTCTTTAACCGGCACAGTAAAACCCAAAACAAATGAATCAATTAATTGTGAAAAATGCCAGTTCCAGTGCCCAAGGTCACATCTTTGAATTGTCGTTGTGAGCAAAAGTCCAAAAAGGTAAATGTTCAATTTAAAATGATATAAACCCCCCCAAAAAGCTGCAAATTCCTTAAATTTAAAAAGCTGAGAGCAGCAAAGGTTCGGCATTTTTGCTTAATAAACTTTTTGAAAGAAGCTTTTCAAGGATGTGTTGTGTTTCTTGTAATACTGCAAAGCGAGGAGAAATATATGAAATGTTGAAGAAGGCTGAAGACTTTTTTTCATGTCAGGTGAAAAAGAAAAAAATCAATTGGGGACTCTGTGAAATACATAAAGAGGAAAGAGAGCGATGTATGTGAAAACCAATGGTGGATGTTTGAGACTAAAATGAGATGAAAGACAGAAAAAAATAAGAATCATCCATTATTTAACAGCCTTCTCTGTCCCGCCCCTCTGCCAGTTGAGGCGCCTCTCGTTCTCGCTCTTTACATATTCACACAGACTAATCTCTTAAAAGGCCTGATGAGTACAGAGGAGTAAGTGGGCAAATGTATGAGTGAGTTTTTTGTGTGTGCGTGTGTGCGCGTGTGTGTTTGTGTGTGTTAACGCTGGGCCAATTAGCCCACAGGCAAAGCAGTGATTTTTACGATGGGTGCTCAAGATGCAGTAGAGCTCCTTTGGAATGTGTTTGTGTGTGTTTGTGTTTGTGTGTGTGTAGGCTTACATAGGTTGTAGAGTTTGGCCAGGTTGCTAACAGCCAACGAGCGAACCTCTAAAGACAAGAAGTCCTCAGACTCCAGAGGGACACCTGCGTCCTAAACAAAGAAAATTCACCTGTGTGTCAGTAAAAGTTTTTCCCTTGCCACATATAAACACACACGCACGCACACACGCACACACACACGCACGCACACACACACAACCTTGAGGGCCTGTCGAGCTGCCTCTGTGCTGGGGAAGACAGGCAGGATGTAGTTGGATAACGTCTCGGCATCAGGGGACACACCGAGTTCCTGCATGCCCTTCACCACCTCCACCACACCTACAACACACACACAAAAAGTAATTAATATCAACTTTGTGTCCTTTAAAAGTTGGATAGGTTTGTGTTTGCGTAGTAACAGAAGTATTTAAATGTATTTGTGAATTTTGTGTCAACAGGAAAAAAAAATGAGTATTAGATCAGGGCAGCATTTAACGGTTATTTTTATCATAGATTAATTTTACAGGTTTTTCTGACTAAACAATTAAATGTTTAGTCTAGAAAATGACAGAAAATAGAGAAAAATGCCCAAAGTAGGTTCCCAGAATCCAAGTTGGTGTCTTCAGACTAATGGTAAAAGCTTTAACAAGTGCAGGTTTGGCATTTGTATCAATGTTCAACTTAAACGATTAATTGAATTTCCTAAATAGATGCTTAATTGTCTCTCTTTTCCTCAGTCATCAGAATAATTTCTTTGGCATTTTATTTCACGTCACCTTTATGTCCTCAAGAATACAGACTGAAAAATTTGGGAGTGGCACATGTAATTAAGAATATTTGTGACATTTGGATCAATAGCCAAGTATGAGATCAGTTTCTTGTCCGTGCATCCCAACAATTCAGGAAAACAACAGATTGGAAAATCAAACCTTTTGTTTGCTTGTTTTAATTGAATGACATGCTGCACACTTTGCTCCATTCACTCTCCCGAACAGGCCTGGAGCTATATAATCAATGTTTAAATAGGGTTCTAAGAAATGAGCTGGCACAATTTTTAACTCACCCCTTCACTTAAATCACCGGGCGATTTAACAACCCCCCACACACACACACCGTCCATCGACAAAATTTTAAATGCTTCCCTCTACCTGGATGACTGGTGGATGGACTGATATATACTGCATATAGCCTGGCACTGGGCCTGAAGTGGACTCTCTCACCATCACCCTGTTCTCTAGCAGAGCCCGGAGGTCCTGCCCCAGGGAAGGAGGCCAAAAAACAGCCACATGCATATGGAACAGCCACTCACACATACTCAATATGCCTTCAAGTGTCTGTGCGTTTGTCAGCGTGTGCAGATATGGAGGAGGCACTGCAGCACTGTTCATATGTCTGGGAGCGTGCCCAGGTTGGCCTAAATGAGCGCATACTCACGTCCTCGTGTTGGCATTCTTAGTGTGTGTTGCTATGCAGTTTTAGGACAGAAATATCAATACATCTAGTTGCTATATATGACCACATGCAGTGCACCAATACACCTTGTTCCCATGCGGATTTCATCAAACTACCATAAAGTGCTTCCTCGAGTTGACACACCTCCAGATGCCGTGTGAATTTACTCTCCACGTAGGTTCTGAAACACACACACACACTTTTATATACAGCTCTGTGTTTCTGCATCCTCCTGGGACGTATGTGTTCACCTGGCAGTCTCTCTCTTTAGCTGAATAAAAGATGAGTCAGAGGCTTTTATATGCCATTAAAACCTGCGGCTGGGGCTGCATTATCCCAGGTAGGGCTACCTGAACCACTCCATCCATCCAGCCTTCCCCTCCATCCATATCACTCGTTCATCTGCCCCTCTCACAATTCATCTACCCTGCTTTCAAGAAAAAGTAAACAAGCGATCTTCCTCTTTCTTCTCAATGGAGGATCCATCCGTTCTGCTGTCTGCCCGTCCATTCTTACCCCCTAATCGCTTTCATCCAGCCTTTTTTTTATGAAAGAGGAGAGGGAGCACCTGCTTTCCTCCTGAATAATCCATAATCAATTTCACGGTGAGCCAGACAGACAGAAAACAAGTGAATGGAGAGCTGAACATATAAATGCATAAGCCACCCTTTTCTCTCGCGCTTTCCGGCTTCCACATGTGAGCTTTCATGATAATCAGCACTTTTCGGTTGTCCAGCAAGCTGTTGGGTTTTTTTGTTTTTTTTTGGCAAGGTAAGTCTCTGACTTAGAGCTTTTAACCCTTTGAAACCCAGGCTGTTTTTCAGTTTTCACTCCCTGTATTTACGGGCTTAAGGCAAAGTAAGTGCATGTCCTAGCTAAACAGTGATAAGTCAGGCTACTGATAAATCCCATCTCTTTCCCTGTGAATGGTACTATTTACCTTCAAGGACTGCTTTTATGGAAAAAAAAAAAAAAAGTTTTTAAAGATGTCACTTTCATGTCTATATGGTAAATATGAAGTTACCGCCTACAGCTGGTTATCTTGGCTTAGTACCAAGACTGGAAACAGGTGGAAACAGCTAGCTTGGCTCTGTCCAAAGGGAACAAAATCCAAAATCCACCTACCAGCACTTCGTTAACTAATTAACATTGTTGACTCCATACCAAAACCAAAGTATAAAAACGACACATTGTGGTGTTACAGGGAGTTCTGTGTCGGATTATTTCTTGGCCTGGTGCAGTAACTTTCTGCATTTTTCACTGGTTGCCTGGCAAATTATCTGTGATTACAAGACTCCAGGAAGTCCAGAAAGAGAAAGAGAAAAAGGAAGTGCTGTAGTTGTACTGAATGCAATGACGTCTCAGTGGACTTAACTGACTTAGCTATGACAGTGCATTAAGTCTCCATAGTCTAATATGAACTTGCTGAAAAGAGAACTACAAAAAAAAGAGTAGAATAGTAAATTATAAATGAGAAAAACAGTGAAGATACACACAAAATAATATGTGATTTTATGTAGTGTCATTTGTACAGTTCTCCCTCTAGGTCTTCACTCCATAATCTTTATATAGCAGTAACCCTTTTTGCTTCCCCCCTGTCTGAACAATTTGCATAAAGATTCGGCACAGACAAGAACTGAGAAGAGTAGAGGCCTCTCCATGTTGGTCAGCATAACGTCTGACATACCATCCAGGCATGAAGTATCGAAGTAGTGAGTTAAGCATGGCAGTGGTCACAAGATATCATCATCAGATTCATGTCTTCAGGTTAACTGTCACAGACAAGAAGTGAGGACGGAGAAAAGAGAGGAAAAGAGGAGTGGAGTGAACCGGTCGCTGTCATCTCCTCCCATCCTTGGACATGAGTACCTGTCACTTCTCCTTTTCTTTCTCCTCCAACACCATCTGTCTCTCCATCTCCCTGTGTCTATGACTCTCTAAAAAGGTAGACTGTGTTGGCTGTGAGGCAATGACGGGTTGTTTTTAAAAACCAGAAGAGAGTAAAAGAAAATGTCCATTTTACGAGGCAAGAAAAGCTGCTATGTCGTCCAAAATCATTTCATTTTTTTTTTCTTTTAAGCAGGGTAATGCTTGGCTCTCATCCCACCAGTAAACTCAGCTGAGGCTAGAACAGAGTTCAAGGAGGACTAAATTACAGATTGCTATGGTGGTGCTTATTTAATGCAGCCCACTCTATTTGACAGATGGGGCTGCATTAAAGAAAGAGTGACAGGGTTGAAGACGCGGTCAAATAAATAGAGTCAGGTGATTGTGGGGGGGGCAGCAAGGGAGGAAAGCAGACTAGACAAGGAAGCCTTTACATCTCATCACCCAAACACACACAAGGCTAGAAACACTCCCTTCCTCTGCAGTCTCCCCTGCCTCTTTTTGTTGCTCCACCATGTCAGAAGTGATAAGAGCGTGCTGCGTCGCGAGAACTGACAAGCGGTGACTAGCTGGCGGCAGGTGGGAAGTTCGGCCCAGCATATGCTTCTGCTAAACCCGCCAAATCCACACCTCATCAAAATGCAAAGGGATTTCCCCCCCCTCCTCCTCTCCTTATACCTCCCCATCCCTCCCCCATTGCTCTCCTCCAATTCCAAGGCTCTGACCTCTCTGCCCGCTAGTGACACCTGTGGACAAAAAGTGACACGGCGCTTAATATTTCATGGGCCATGCACAGTGGGGCGCGTAATCCAAAGTGAATTCCCTCAGAGCGCTTGCATTTACATGAAATCAAGTCACTCTGCATCAGTCACATCACCTGCATTGGCCCCCCGACCTCCCACCACACACAAATGTAGACACACACATACACACACCTCCAGCAGCCATTGAATGTAGAGAGCAGGAGAGAGAGGGGAGAGAAAAAAAAGAAAGAAAAAAAAAAGAGGGGCTGCATCATTCATGAGGGTTAAGGCTAACACCATCGGAAACAAGCGAGTGCGTGAGCGAAAGAGAAGTTTCTCCACTTTCCTTCCTTCGGTCCTGCCTTCCTTCCGCACTGTGATAACTAAATGGATGCTGTCTGATGTGTTTGTGTGGTTTCGAGACTGTGCATTTAAAGAATTTAAGTCAGAGCATGTGTCTACGTGCGTATGGTTGTGCATGTTTAAACTCATGTCCAGTCCACTTCTTCATGCTGCCAAGACAGGCACTGAGGCATCTCACCATTCAAACTTAGAATCTGTCTCAACCACACGGACAAGTCAATCTGCAGCGTCGCCACACTAGTCAAACCAGTTTCTCCTTCCTGCCAGCTCAAATGCTGTCAATTAGCTGACAGGGGAAAAATACATCATTTATTAATCACTCTAAAAAACCCCAAAGAGGGCGAGAGCCAGAGCTCAGCATAAATAAAGCACTTAAAAGCCAAGCCGCTGCTGAACGCATTTGACAGGCTACATTCGCTAATGACTTGTGAACCCTGACAAGTCTCCAAATGCCAGTTATCGGTCACTGAGACAATTTTCACCACAAGCTCATCGCTTACAAAAACGAGAGACAGGAAATAACTATTTCCTTCAACAGAGACAGAAATTGGGAACAGAAATACTGGAGATGAATAACCTCAAGACATCAGCACCAGTTTTCCCACTGAGTGTCCAATGTAAGTAAAGATCTCTGTGAAAAAGGGCTGTCCTGTGTCCCGGTGAATGTAGATTCAAGTTAGGTGAACTGCAGTCAGCATCCGTGGGCGGGCGCAAGCGAGCATCCTGGGCACAGTGACATGGCATACACGAGACCGATCGTGAATGACCGGTATCCTGTTGATAGCTGAGGTAACTCAAGTTACACTGTTATTATTGATTGACTACAAACTGTATTTGAGACTCTAGACTACATTTGACTCTCCAGTGCTGGCACGGCGGTAAAACAAAGTGTGGGGATAGGTCTGGCTATGTGAGACTATAGTTTGACTAATGTTACGTTTTTTTGAAATAGTATTTATAAAGTGTAATATCATTATCAGTTGGCTAGCTAGCACAATATGGGCTGGTGACGAACTAATTATTTGTCGTTGAATGATGCGTCTGCGTTAGCTAGCTAGCTAGCTAGCCAGCTTTATCAGCTTTATCTTCCACCGAGAGGGTCAGCAATGTCAGCATAGCTAAATTTGCTGGATGATAATCCTAACATTAGGAAACTAGACAGTGTTGCTACACTTCATTATTGACGTGATAGTTTCCATCACAACTCTCATTTTGCTAAATTGATTCGCTAATATTTCAGCATAATAGAACAGACCTTTTATATTGTACTGTAAAGTTACTGTACTGAAGGGGTCTGGCAGTGGGTTGAGACGATGATAATCCTGAACTAACGTCAATTATGAACAGACGATAGGGCTGGGATGAGTAATGTCAGACTGAAAATAAATCACTTGGTGTTGCGCACTGTCGGTGCTCTAGGGGAGCAGAAGACGGGCATTGAGGCAAGGCACTCGTGAACGAGCACAAACGTCACATCCTTTGGATTTTCTTGGAAAATTTGTACTCAGCCCCTTACACATAAATCAGTCCAGAGTGTGTTAAAGGTAACCAAGAAAGTCGGGGAAGGTCTCATTTTTTAAGTTACGTTAAAATCAGTTCACACATTGGCCAGGAAAAAAAAAAAAAAAAAAATCAATTAATCCATGTAAATTTTTTCACACTCTTACATACTGTATAGTACCTTTAAAGAAACAAATTTACATGTGTTGTTATTTATTGTGACACGCTGCCTGCCCAGGTTCCCAAATCTCAGGCCAGCCCCGTATTGGGACATATAGGTTGGGCACAGACCTTCAGTGGAAAAGGAGTACAGAAATGACAGGAGGAGGAATATTTGGACAAAGAAACCAGTTTGGTTGGATAAAGATCTGAGAAAAGCCACCGGAGCAAAATGACCTCTGACCCCTCAGCCTCAGGCCTATATGTGCGCTCATGTATGTGTCTATGCATGTGCAAGGGAGATGCTTTAGGCTACTGAGCCCCCCAGTTGCCCTAACAAGGAAGCTTAGGTGACCCCGCCACGGAGCATGGGTCACCAGATCAACAATCCATACACGTTGTGCACCACTTTCTTCTTTCAGCAGCTTCTGCCCAGTTAATAGAGTGTGGGATGCTGGGTGTATGTGTGCCAGAAATGTTATAATACCAGGTTTACTGTTGGAAATTTTACTATTTAAAATTCCTGAGATGACAGAGGCACATCATGGGCAATTATTTTCTTCTGAGTACATAATCTGCACCATCAATCAAAGGTTACTGCCAACAATTAGAGCGTCATTTAATTAAAAAAAAAAAAAACACAACTGATTGCTGTAGTCATGCAACCAGAGGGCAAAAAGTGGCAAGTGTTTGGAGATCAGTAAGAGTAGTATAAAATGTGACATAAATGTCTGGGTGCACTGAAAGTCAGAGCAACTTTTTTGTCCAGAGCTCATCTGCCTAGAGAGGCTGATGTTGGGACCTCTTCTAAACTTTGCAATCTACTCCTAGAGCTCCGGAGAGACCTGTGTATTTGTGAGTAAGTGTTTATGTGCGCGTTTGTTTCATGTCTTCCCGCTCTAACTCTCTCACGCAGGGATCAGACCTCTTTGCCCTTGACTGCCCCAACCCAGTGAAATCTGTCCCAGCTGGACCACTCTGTGAGGCATTAATATTTGAGGGAAACACTCCTTTAAAAGCTCTTTCTGGTACAGAGGACAGAGGAAGTCATAATCCCCTCTGTACCACAAAAATAACATGCACGCTCATAAACTGCTAATATCATGCTCACAAAAAAAAAAAAAAAAAAAAAACACGAGATTGTTCACATGAAGCTGGAGTGGCCTTAGGATCCAACTACAAGCTTGTCACGACAACCCACTCAATTCAATTTCAGTTTCTACTCTAGGATGTAAGGTTTATTGCACACGATAAAAGTATATATGAAGTAATTTGTCCACAAACTAAAGAGTAAAAACTATTTTCCGCTTTGGTTTGTGTTTTTTTTTTTTTTTTTTTTTAAACCACACTATGCAAACAAGACTTTTTTTTTAGGAAATTTGGGGGGGGTGTGACAAATAAGGAATTTTATACAAAACAGGTGACACTTCAGTGTAATCATTGTCTTTGAGGAGTGAATCAGAAAGAAAAGCATATTAAAGACTGACAGCATCAGTCCTTAATATGCCGCAGCAGTGCCCAGCCATTCACCACAAGTCTAAACGAAAGTGTCCTAAGGATCTCTGCATTGAAGCTACAGAATCAAATTCAATAATTTGCACATTAAGTCTGGATGTAAATTAAAAACCTGTGTGTATGTGTATGTGTGTGTTTGTGTTTGTACCAGCTGTGTTGTTGTCCTTCACATGCTGATTGAGGAGGGGGCAAAAGTAGTGCGGCCTTACAGGTAAGCCCTCCTCCTTCAGTATCTTCATCAGCTCTAAAGACACACCTGTTGGGAGAAAAAAAAAAAAAAAAAAATTTAATTCACTTGAAAGACTACTGCAGTGATTTGATATAATTTTCAGCTAAATGACTTAATGTTGTATTCACAATATATCAAATGCACATAGATGAGGTTGTGTGTATACAAATAGGGAATAAAGACACGTGTGTGGAAATGGATATAAAGGTCTCTCTAAATGCAACTAAATGAAAGCATGTGCTGTACCAGTCTTGTTGGCCTCCAGAGCACAGTACAGAGAGAAGATGAGTGGCGCAGTGTGCAGATTTAACTCCTGGAGCTCTTTACAGTAGCACCTGATCTTCTCCACTGCCTGTAGTGCGCGCAAACACACACGCACACACAGAAATCAAAATTTACAGGTAAAAATTGAAATTAATAACCAACATACACTATAACCAAGTCTTAAAACGAATACTAAAAGTCAAACGATGACGAGTATTGACTCTTGAACCTGCGCCTGTGTTTGTGTAGTAAGACATTGTTAGGGAAAAAGCGAGTGATATTTTTAAAAAAAAATTTTTTTTTTTTTTTCCATGTACCGTGTCCATATTGACACAGTGTCTGAGGAAGAAGTTGCCCAGGTTGGGGGGATCTGTGCCGAGAGTATCTGGATGCAGTGAGGAGAAATTCTTCAGGATGTGAAAAGCCGTGTCCTCCTGGCCCTGGGTGATGAGGCTCAGACACAAGTTCATAGCATCTACAAGAACAACAAATGCAGATTCTTCTCAGCCTCATAACACTGTCAATATGATTACAAATACAGCTCATTAGTTAGCAGTTTAATGAAGCAGACATCTTATTCTTTCTCCATTTTATGAACATTTCACGTTAGCAAGCTTTACATGCCCATTAGCAAGCATACTGCAGCTCACAACACAAAAGCATTGTTTCTACAATGTGTTTATTATGCAACGCTTGATTTATTTAGCACAAAATACTTTGGCTATTCATCACAGTGCAACAACAAAAAAACAGTTCCGAGCAGTATGCTAAATTCTCTGCATGTAACAAAGAAAACTGCGAGACAGTGAAGTAAAAATCACAGGATTTGGGACTAGGATTTGTACCATAACTTTCAAATTTTACAACACAACTAAAAAATATCTAACTTAATTTGTAGAAAGTTCTTTTTTTAAACACACAGTGATTAAGCAGAGTGTCCCAGTCTTTTTGACTGATACTACTTTGGCTGCTGATGACTACAGTGCAGTGGAAAATTATGAGGTGTGCGCGTGCATATGTACCTGGCACATAACCCCTCTCGTGTCTCAAGCGCTCAACCATCTCTGGGACGTACTGCTGGTGGCCGGCCTTGGCCAGAGTGAAGATGACCTGCATGATGTCCCTGTCCATTAGACTGCAGTCTGCACTCTCTGCTTCCTCCAGAGTCTGACATAGAGAGAGGGGAGTGTGGGTTTGGGAGTCAGGGAAATAGAGAGGGGAGGTAGGAAAAATAAGGGGAGAGACAGTCAATATAAGGAAGGAGGAAGAATAGGGGGATGATAAGGAAAGAACAGAAGGAGTGTAGATTAGGGAGTAGAAAAGAAGAAGAAATGGGGAGGGGATGAAGAGGAGTATAGAGAGGAGTAATTAAAAGGCAACCATTCATTATATACAAACATACACATGTACAAAACACTCAGCACACATCAGCATTGTCATGACAACCACCCAAATTAATACACACACCTTTTTCAAACTGTCCAGGTCTCCCTTTTCGGCATAGGCAGTAAGCAGTGACACATAAGTGTCAGGACCCGGTTCAATTCCTGCTCCCCGCATCACAGGCAGGATGTTCTTAGCACTCTCGATGTCACTGCACAGTGATAAAGATGGCAGCTTGTTTAAAATCTAACTACTCCAGCACAACACTTATTATAATCCTTTAAATGTAGTATATTAAAAGAACAAAAGCAGTGACAATCACCCTGCACGAGCGTGGCCCGTCAGCAGCGAGTTGAAAACAGCCTCAGTGATGGGTAAATCTTTGCTCTTCATGAAACCCAATATGGTGCTGAGAAATCAAAGAAAGTTAAAATGGGAAAAACAGATGAATCCAAAGGTATAATATCTTTCTGTTTAAATAGACTAATGGTCGGTACATCAGCTCTAACATTCAGGTGGAAAAAAATATATATATATATATATCTTAACATACAAAGCATACAGAATCATATATTCAATAAGCTGAACTAAAAGTTAGCTTTTGAGAACAATGCTGTTTTGCAACCATCTGTCAAGTATCAATCAGATGCGAGAGCTGCCGATCAGAACATGAACTCTGCTATTGGCTGGTTAATACGCAGACCACAGGGTTTGCTCACCTGGCTCCCTCGATATTTCCGTTTTGGCAGTAGGCTGCTATGAGTCTCTGGTAGGTAACCTGGGCAAAAAATTAGAACAAAAATCAAAACAGCTTGAAATCACCACATGTACAGGAACTCCAGAAACATCAGAGTGCAAAAGTGCTGTTCTGTTCTAAGTGTGGAACAGACAGTTGAGATACATTAGCATGATAATCTTGCAAAAAAAAAAGCAAAAGGCATAAAAAATGAAAACAAAAACAAAAAAAACATATTACACTGGCTACAATGAAAGCAAATTCAGTCAATTATATCAACCAAAATCTACATTGGGATGTCTATCTGTTCCCATTGGCACTGTTGTGGAAAAGAACAGAAAACAGTTTTTCTTTCTATTATTCCACCTTTCAGTACTTACTCTGTTGGGCTGGACGTTAGCTGCTTCCATCTTGGACAGGAAGTCAGTAGGGGAAAACTTGAACTCATTCTGCAGGTAAACCTTTAGCAGGGCGTTGTAGTGACTAACATCAAACTGTGCACCTGGGGAGAACAATGTGCAAATGTACAACATCAACATCTACAACATACAGCGATTCCTCTACAAAAACATTAGGATTTAAATATGGCACAAAGCTGCTGGTAATTCTCATGAACCTTGTGTGTGTAACATAAGATCAAATACATGATGTTTTCTCAACAGTCACTTTGAGCATAACTTGCCCCAACGCTGTTGCAGTCTACTAAGACAAATGAAAGACTCCTCTAATAGTTGAAATATTTTAAAACATGGTTAAATATTTTTAGGTTCAGCAGAAGTGAAAAGCCAGACAGTACTTTAGATAACATGATGATTAAGTTGATGCCATAGGTGTGGCCTCTTACCCAGCTCCTGCAGCTTCTCCCACACGCGGTGTGCCAGCACAGTGCGTTCCTCCAGTGGCACCTCAGGCAGCAGGGACCCACAGCTACGCAGCAGCAGCAAGGCCTGGTTACCACTGGGGTAACCTGCGAACAGACAATAACAGAGGGTGAGGACGGATGTAGAGCGAGAAAGACAGGATAACAGATCAAAAATGTCTGTTGATTCAAATGAGAAGTAACCTGGAGCTTGCTCAGTTCAATATATAGTATAATGTCAATGTACTGCCATACTACACTTTAGACTGGATGATGACTTCAAGCTTAAAGATGGAATACCAAAATAATAACATTTTACAGAGATTTCTTTACTATTAATATATCGGCAAAATTTATTTAATAAATAGGCAGTAACAGACTGCATGTGACAGTATCCATTCACACAGTAAAAAGTATACTTGAGGATGTTGTGGCTCAGATGCAAATGGTTACATGTGCACCTGTGCTGCCCAAAAGGTTTCTTCCATTATAAGTGATTGCTTGTAAATAAGAAAGTGCATATAGGAATAAACCAGGAGAAAATAAGAAAGTGAGAAAAACTGAGAAGGTAAGCAAACTGATAAACGTCTCTTCTTGCTTTCACAGTTTAGCGCAGCTTAAATATTCCATATAACACATAACTAGCTACACTTTCTGGGGTAATCAGCTATCAGCAATAATTTGCCCAGGGTAACAGTAGTTTGATTAGGTAGTTAATAATAATGGTCTATGTCTTAATTTGACATCCACCTTTACATCTGTCTCGGATTGTTGTTCTGCCTTCCTACCTGTCCTGCAGATATCATGGAAGATGCGGAGCAGCAGGGTCTTGGTGATGCGACCGGTCCTCCTCACAGAGCTGTCCAGCTTGGCCAGAGCCCAGTCGAACTGCTGAGCCTGCTTGGACCGCACTGCAACGCTGGCCTCATCCTTCTTCTCTGTGGCCATAGCATAGCCCCGCACACCAGCCACTGCATATGGCCACACACGACTGTAGAGGATGAGAAAGTGACGTTAGGAGAGGAGAGGGGGACAGAGGTAAATGGAAAGATTTATAAGGTAGAGAGGGATACAAAAGCATGGAAGAGAGTATGATAATTCAGAAAAGGGGAAAGGGAGGCAGGAGACAGGAGAAAAAAAACAGCTGTCACAGATTAATACAGTGGGAAGACAGATAAACGTAGTTCTTCTGTGGGTGCATGGGAGATTTAAAACACTTTTCAGCAGATGTTCTAAACTTTCTACCACAGGATGTGTTGAGTCCACAGCAACACACATACATACGCTCGGTTGGCAGTTTATTAGATACACGTAGCTAAAACTAATGCAGTCTGATACAACAGTCCTGCACTAAACCTTACCTTCATGAAGGTTATAATGTTCAGTTCGTGTTACAACAGTTTTAGAGAGGTGCTGATTCAAATTTATGGTCTGTAGTTTGTTATTATCATTATACAGAGAGATGTTTTCTGTCATTTAGCCAGATATAAATGGGTTGGACAAAGTAACAGAAACACCTGTCCATATAAGTAAATACAGTACAATACAATACAGCTAAGTGAGTTTTGATACACAGATATAGCTCTGGACTCTTTACCATCTCAAAGGCTGCTTCAAGTTGACCTTGAGGGGAAAAGCCCCAGCAGAGTAAACCATACCTGCCAACCGGCATCTCTCATAGCTATTGAGGCCTGCAGTCCTCTAGTACACTCCTTGACGAAATGGTTATCAATGTTTCGGACAAAAACATCTACTGTAGCTGTAAGCATGACAGTCCGGACAGCTAATCTTCAACGATGGGCCTCTTGCTAAGAGTTAGCGCACACTTAAAGCTAATACAAAACAGGGACATACACATGAGAAAGTCGCTAACAGTTACATTATCATTACAAACTCCTTTAATGGGCTAAATGATAAAACAACAAGTTGTAAGCACGTGTGAAAGGGCAGTTACACAACTTGTAATTATCACCTTATGTAAAACAGAGGCCATGTTTATTTCAGCCTACAGGTGGGTAATGTTACATTGTGGGAAACGTAATTTAAAATAATCCCACGTGTCAACACACTACATTTAATACTACAGGTTATATCTGTGTAAATCCATGTGCGGCTCTGTCTGTCATTGAGCCTCAATGACGCCTCTGCTTCACGCGTGGGTCGCAGCTAACAGGCTGCATGATACCTGCTGGACGCATTTTCCGAAGCCGGGCCGATCAGACGGGAGCAAGCTCCGGTCCTTCCGCCGCCGAGAGCGCCGCTGTACAGCCGGCCGAGCGGCGGTCCGTTTCTTTTGGTCCTTGTGACCTGAATCAAGCCCGAAGGCGAAAATTTGAGTAACCGGGCTGATCTCAAGAGTGCTGCCATGTTTGCTGTCGCAGCGTGGAAGGGCATCCGCACCACGTGACCGTTCAAAGAAAGTACCGCGAGAGCACCGACTGAACGCGTTTGTTGTTGTTGTTGCTTTTTTCTTTTTCTTTTTAACGTGACTAAAAATTGATCCTCTTATTATTCAGTTTACTTAAGTAAAAGTGCAATTATTATTATGTAAAAAAAAAAAAAATTCCATTACAAGTAAAAGTCCTACATTCAAAATCCTACTTAAGTAAAAGGAAATTATTATCATCAGTAAAATGTACTTACAGAAGTCTGCAGCAAAATGACTCCGGCGACTGATATATGTTTATGATACTATTGGATGCATCAATTTGTAACTAGGAGGTCGCGGTGGACCTAGCTTTACCAACTTAATATATAGTTAGGCATTTATTCCAGTGCAAAGCTAGATTACCAATGGGGCAAAAAACAGGCTACTGCCCCAGAACCCCAGTTTCCCCAGTTGAGTCTACATAATTTGATCAATGTGTGTGTCATAAGCTACTTTTGTGACCAATTTCAGACTAAAAATCAGGTAATTGGGGGACAAAAGCCATGTCCCCAATTGGGAAAAAGCTGATTTTTGGGTCAGTGGGTAAGATTAGGGTTTGGGTAAGGGTTAGGAAAATGGTGGTTATGGTTAGTCTGGGTCAGTCTCCAGTAAATGAATGCAAGTCTACATAACGTCTATATAACGTCCCCAAAAGTGACCATGGTCAACTGAAAAGCTGATTTTTGGGTCAGTGGGTAAGATTAGGGTTTGGGTAAGGGTTAGGAAAATGGTGGTTATGGTTAGTCTGGGTCAGTCTCCAGTAAATGAATGCAAGTCTACATAACATCTATATAACGTCCCCAAAAGTGACCATGGTCAACTGAAAAGCTGATTTTTGGGTTAGTGGGTAAGATTAGGGTTTGGGTAAGGGTTAGGAAAGTGGTGGTTATGGTTAGTCTGGGTCAGTCTCCAGTAAATGAATGCAAGTCTATATAACGTCCCCAAAAGTGACCATGGTCAACGTGTGAGTGTATGTGTGTCATCACGGCAAAATGTGGTCCTGGAGACACCTACTGTAGCAGGAACTACCACAGGGGTGGTTGTGAGTACTTTGGCAGGTGTTTATATGTCTGTCTGTGGACAGTTTTGTCACCATAGCATCACAACTGTGCAAGATACAGTCATGAAACTTTACAGGTGTGTAGTCCAGCTCAAATGGAACGCCGAATTTGAAGGTGGGCATGGTCCAACCCATGAGTACTGGGTATACATGTAATAATGTAGTAATGACTACTGAGTACTCGTGGTTCGGAATTTCAGCATGTTGACCGGCATCAAGGCTGGTGTGATCCAATCCCAAGATGGTCTGTAGTAGACAATTCAGTGGAAATTTGCACCACTGAAGTACAATATTATCTCGTCCTCCATCCTCCCCCTCAGGTGGTTTATCCGGCCATATTTCTACAGTATTTCATTTGGTTGGAATTTTAGTATATAGCCTTTTAGCATATAAGTTAGCCATTGTTTTTTTTTTTTTAAAGAATTGTCATCTGTGTGTATCTGTTTTCATATCTTTGGAGACTATTCTTGTCAAGGTACAGTGGTTCCCAACGTAAGTGTCGGGTCCCTCCAAAGGGACACCAGATATATCTGAAGGCTTGACTGATGGGAGAAGAAAGGAGAAAAACAAATTTCCGATACACAAACCTGTCTCCACTTTTTTGACTTTTCTGTAATCACTGATTTTGTTGTGAAATTTTGGATAATTACAATTATTTAAAGATCTGGGAAATTTAGAGGGGAATCATTCTCTAGTCCAACTAATAATAGAAAAGCTCAGACACATGTAATTTTGTTATACCCTATAAATAAATCTAACCTTATTATGTATGTGTCTGAAAATGAAAGAAACATCAAAATATTTAATTATTCTCTATTTACATACTTATTTTGAGCATGTTAGTTCATTCGACATTGGAAAGAGAAGCTCCACAAAAACTCTCATGTCCACTTACTAGCTTTGTCCATAGCTTTCAACTGTGTGCCATGGATTTCCTCTGTTTGCTCAGTTGCCATGGAGAATAAAAACTGAGCAATGACAACTCTCCATGAAAACTCAGGAACTACACAGAGGAAGCCCCTGAGATGTGGTTAAAAGCCCCCTTCAACTTACACCCACTTAGTCTTCAAACAAACTTTATTTGTAAAGCACCTTTTATACAGGTTAGTGCAATTCAAAGTGCTTTAGAGATGACTGACAAGCTAATAAGACAGAACAAATGTACACAGTAAAACAATGAGACTAATGCAAATGAAAAAAAAAAAAGTGAAAAAGTAATACTAAAACCAATAATTTCAAATAATTTCAAATGATTTCAAATAATGAAATGAAAAAAATGTCAATTCAAACATAAAAAAAAAAAAATACTCCACCGCTATATGATTGTCCATTTATGAATATAAATGTAATTTACTATCTTTGTTTGTCATAATCTTACACTGTATTTCTGTGTGTTTGTGCGTGTTAAACTTTTAAACCATGATTTCAATATGTAATGCAAGAAATCAGTAAAATAAAATTGATGTCTGCCTATTATTTGTTGTGGTAACTTATTATACAAAGCGATAATAATATTAAACTTTATTTATACTACTATGCTAAACCTGAACACAGTGTTTAACAGCATATTAAGAACAGACCAGTAATTACCTTTCTGTGGTTGAATTTCACAGTGAGAAGATAATTTAGGTTTTCAGATAGTTTTATTACAATATGAACAAACATCAACATGTTCGAAAAAGCCTTCATTAGCTCAGTTCTTCAATCAACCTACTATTCCCACTCCTCTTCCCTTTCTTTAAGTTCTCCTCAACTACAGACTTTGCTTTCTCCATGCTGTTCCTTACACTCTCTCTTTTACTGTGTTCGTTCCATAACTCAGCAGCTAGGCTATGAATCTGGCATGCATTATCCAACACCCAGGCCTGAAAGAATTCACACTTCTTGCTTGCCAGGAAGTACTTTTGCCTCCTTGCCCCTTCCTCTCCCTCTTTGGACAGGGCTGTTCTGGCCTGGGAGAGAACTGAGCGAAGCTGACTCAAGGCTGCCAGGCAGTATCCTGTAGCATCTTTTCTGTCTCTGCCGGTCATGATGTGGGCAACGGCTTCCACCGCCCTGGCTGGGGCAAGAGGATCCTCCTTGTCGAGGTACCCTCCGTTCGAAATGAGAGTTTCTCCACAGTCCAAGGCCTCTTGGACAGAGCTGAACACCCTGCTTGAGTTCAGTGCCTCTGACAGAGCAAGAATCATGTCACAAAACTCAGACATCAGTGAATCAGTGTCACCGTTAAACAGGCACAGAGTGAAGGTGTAGCCAAAAAGTGCATTGACTAAACCATAGCATATCAGGGGGGAGGGATTTGCACATAAAGAACTCAACTTTGGAATTTTTGTAGAAATTGGAGGCACAGTGGGAACTTTTGAACTTCCCTTGCCCTTGCTTGTTTCCTTAGTGTCTCTTCCTTTAATTTTTCTCAACTTTGTAGCTGTTTTGCCCTGTTTGTGAACCATTTCTTTTGTTGTCTTTCCTTTATTATCAATGTCCTGTTTATCCAAAGTTGTTGAATTTTCTCTCTCCAGTTTGCTCACTTCCTCCACCAGTGCTCTCCCTCCCTTGTCATGCTCCTCCCACCATGGCTTCCACAGGGGAACCAGCTCGCCAAGAGCGCCACGCTTCATCAGACCCATAAACATCTCTTTCTCTTTGCTGTTGAGAATTTCCCATAGCTCCTCTTCTGAAAGTTTTTCAACATCCATCCCTGAGAGTCGATCAGCCAAGTCCAGCCCTTCTGCACTTTCAGCGTCCTCATCTGTGTCTCCAGGCGGCAGCTCCCCTCCTCCAATCTCCTCCAGTTTTCTCAAAATAGCCTCAATTTCTGTTGCACTCCCTTCTCCAGACTGTTGGAGCTCTGCTAACCTGGACAGGAGCTCCACAAACTGCACTCTCTTTGTTGTATCTTCTTCCCCTTCGTCTGCATCGTCTGACAAAATACCTGCTTCTCTTAACAAACTTGCCATTCCTCCATCTGTCCCTTCTGCCTTTTGTCTGAGTCCCACAAGAATCTTCTGCATTTTCTTTCTCCCCTCAATTTCTGATTTCCCCATATCCTTCAGCTCCTCTAGAACAGACTCCTTGTAAAACTCTTCAGAGCACACAGAGTGATCTGGGCTCTGGTAGCAAGCCAAGCCACAGTAACGCAGGTTACACCGAGGACATGTGTAGCAAGAGGGTTTACATTTACATAACATGCAGACCGCAATCCTCCTGGCGTTACTTCCATCCTCTTTAGCCTCCTCCTCTTGCACCTCGGCTGGCATGAGGAACTCTTCCTGTCCAGAGGCAACTCCTCTGGACGGGAGCAGAATCCCATCTTTGGTTACTGTGTCGGGCTCTGTGTCAGTCCACTCCTCCCTTGGTCTGATGTCTGTCAGAAGACTCCTCACAGATGGAGGAAGTCTCCGTCTAATTAATGGATTCATTAGCGTTTGAACTGGACCAAAGAATGATGTTGTAGGCAGGTAACCTAAGAATTGAACAAATAATGAAAATGTTAGTAGTATGTATGTATATATTCCTTGGTAAGGTTAATGTAACAAAGTAAATTTGACAGCTTGAGATGACACTGAAGTCAGCTTCCGATCTGACATTTAAGGGAAAAGTTAGGGGAAACTTAAATGACAACACAGAGCGACTGATTCTCCGTTTTATGATCCAGTTATTGTTGTGACATCGTAGTGACTCTTTAACGCTGTTTGAAAACTTTATTTTATTTATGAAAGCAAAACGATGGCAAATTGTTCTGAGCGTTTTTTTTTTCATCCCAACCACATAGGGCCAGGTCTAGATCAAGAACTACTTAGACTTGTCAAACCTGAACTTGATTAACCCAGAGAAGCTAAAGACTATTTAAAACACAGTTTCAGATTTGTGAAACCTTTATTATATCTATGAAAGCAGAAAAGAAATGCGAGTGTTTTCTCTAGCCAGACAACAGACCAGGTGTAGTTTGCAAATCCCACATTTACACTTGTCAAACCTGGAAATTATTAACAAGGAGGCTCCAGTTTCAGATTTGTGAAACTTTAATTTGTGAAATCAGAAAACAGAAAAAGTTTCGCTGCCTTTTTCCCCCCATCCAGACCGAATCAGACCAGGTCGAGATCAAAAACCACTATACCCAAACTTGTCACATATGGATTAGATTAACAAGTAATGCCTATTTAAAACAAAATTTCAGATTCGGGAAAAAATTATTTTTTATTTATTTTATTTGACACAAAAAAAACTCCAGCGCTGTCAGTTTGAAGTGCTAACGTTAGCACAACACAGTATGTACCTTGTGGTGCATTACAAACGTAAACCGATTTAAAATTACGTTAAGGTCGCCGACAAGGCTTAGCTAGCAACATTCATAGTCAATAGAACAGTCTGTCTTCAGTGCTACAGTAATATCTTAAACATCAAGCTGAACTTACTTCATTTGTTCCTGCAGCAGCAGCGTTTCACGTTTGGTGTCCCAATCAAGCCTTCATGTCGACTTTTGATGACGTGTCATTGAGTTCTTTTTCTTCTTCTTCTTCTTCTTCTTCTTCTTCTTCTTCTTCTTCTCCTTTTTCCTCTTGGAAGTTTAACGGCAGTTGGCATCCACGAGGTTGCATTACTGCCACCCTTAGTTTTTCTTCTCCCTCAGTGTCCATTTATTTTATAGCCGTCTTTCCAGGCCAGTCCAGTTGAACGCTGTCTCCACATTCTGATATACTTTAACGTTGTCCTCTACCCGCCCTATTTGCCCTAATTGTGTGATTTTTTTTTTTGTCTTTCATGTGTAACTTTCCTGCATGATATAAGGATATGCTTAACCGTCTCAGCCTCATAGCATTGATCGTAAAGACCCATTGGATGTTTTCCTATAGTGTGTTGTTAAGGTTGCTGTGCCCAGTTCTCAGCCAGCTCATTATTACTTGCTCTTTCCGTTATGTTCTCCTGCTTATTAACATACCTACTCTGTTTTGGATTGCTCGCAAATGTCTCCCTTTATTTGCTTCTTTTGCCATTTTGTCTGCTCTCTCGTTTCCCAGGATACCTGAATGTGACGGGACCCACATGAACGTGATATTTTTCCCTTGCGTAACTATTTTTGAGTTGGCAAACAAGATTTCATAAAGCCGATTCTGATGACTTCAGGCTGTACCTGTCTTAATGCTTGCACAGGCCGACACAGAATCTCTACATATCAATATTTTGCTGCCACTAACCTGTTCAATCCATTCTAAGGCCTTCAACATGGCATACAATTCAACAGTATACACATTCAAACAAACATGTCGTAGACTTAAAGCCGCAGGTTTTATAAACTCACCAAGCACTTTATTAGGAACACCAAACCAAAACCCTAATGGGTAGTTCCTGCTCTCAAAACAGCTTAATTTCTTTGTGGCATGGCTTCCTCAAAATGTTGGAAACATTACTTTGAGATTCTGGTCCATGTTGACATGATTTTATCACATCTTTTCTGCAGATTTGTCAGCTGCACATTCATGCTGCCAATCTTCCGTTCCCAAATGTGTTCCATTGGATCCAGGCGCAGTGACTGGGGAGGCCACTGAAGTACAGCGAACTCACTGTCATGTTCATTCAACCCAGTTTGAGATGATATTTTCGCTGGGACATGGTACATTATCCCTGCTGGAATTAACCATTAAAAGATGGTAGATTGTGGCCATAAAGGGACACACATGGTCAGCAACAACACTCAGATAGGCTGTGGCATTCAAACCATGATTGTTTGGTATTTAAGGGCCAAAAGTGCGCCAAGAAAACATTCCCCAAACCATTACACCACCAAAACCAGCCTTGACTGTTGACACAAGGCAGGTTGCTGAGTTGAGGCCAAATCCCGACTCTACCATCTGCACGCCTCAACAGAAATCCAAATTCATCAGACCAGGCTACATTCTTCCAGCCTTCAACTGTTCAGTTTTTATGAGCCCGTGCCCACTGCAGCCTCAGATATCTGTTCTTGGCTCACAGTAGTGGAACCCGACGTGGTCTTCTGCTGTTGTAGCCCATCTGCCTCAAGGTTGGGCATGTTGTGCATTCTGAGATGTTTTTCAGCTCACCACGGTTGTACAGAGTGGTTATCCGACTTACTGTAGCCTTTCTGTCAGCTCCAACCAGCTTGAACTCTCTCATCAACAAGGCATTTCCATCCGTGGAACTGCCACTCACTGGATGTTTTTTGTTTTTCGCACCATTCTGACAAAACTCTAGGGAGTGTTGTGTGGGAGAATCCCAGGGGATCAGCAGTCTCAGACACACTCAAACCAGCCCGTCTGGCACCAACAATCACGCCATGGTCAAAAGTCACTGAGATCAGATTTTTCCCCCATTCTGATGTTTGATGTGAACATTAACTGAAGTTCATGTACTTTACATGTTGCCACATGATTGGTTGATATTGTAACTGTATAGAAGTAGTAGAAATGATACTACGAGTACAACTACAGGACTGTAACCCATCTAATGGCTGAGTTTGGAAACGTATAACAGTGTGGAGAGTTTTGTTATAAATTCGATCTTAACTGTTCACGTAGAGAATATAACAATTCCGATTCCCCTTAGAACAATGATTCAAGCTAGTAATTCACTAAAAAGTTAATTAGAAATGTATCAACAATAATAAATAAATAAATAAGAAAAACTAAGATCTTCTGATGAATAATTTGTTGTTGTTGGGGAAACATTTTATTCATAGATATAAGTATTTAAATGTTAATACCCAAATGAACAGAATGAGGTATGAACTACATTTACTGGGATAATATCTTCAGGATATTGAAGGATAGAAAAGTCCTAAAACATTTTCTTTACTAGATTTGTTTTTGATGCTTTAAGAGGAACTTTACTTACTCTGATTTCTCGTTAGAGCATTTATATTGTTTTGTTTGTCCTCTCTTTTTATTTTGTCTTTCTTTGACAATGTTCAAAAAGGATTATAAGAGGAAATTATACAGTTGAATTATGCTAAGTTTACTCTTGAATTTTCAATGTGCAATAAAGAAGGTGAGAAAAACAAATGAACAACCAAAAAAGTACTACTTCATAATGAATATACAATATAACTAGGAGGAATAAATCTTTGTATTCACAGCATTGAAATGACAGGAACTTTGTTTTACTTGCAGACGTACCGAATGAAAATGCTCGGTTTCTCAGTTATGAGGAATTTCTTAGATCTAAAAAGTTCCTTGTTATAAGTAAAGAGTATCGAATGGTTAGGAATGCTATTCCTAGTGGAATTCTTCATGAAATGGAATGCCACTTTGAACTGCAAGAGCAGTGAAAATCAAGAACTTTGTACCCATAAACATTGGCCTATAAGGAATTATTTTTACGGTAAAAGAAAAATAATTTCACATGGAAAATGTTTTATAATATTCAGTGGCAATAAAACATGGCTTCCTCCATGCAAATGTGTTACCCCTAACAAATTAAGAGAAGTATCACGCAATCGTGTTAACAATACATATACCACAAACGCTTACATGTAAAGATTTGTAGATTTGTTGAACTTGTAAAATTGTCATTTAATCTACAATCCATATCAATGTGAAACCAAGTGAAATGAACACAACCTAAAAGTCTGATCAGTATTAAAACACTGTGTTGCGACCACTCCCCCCAACACACACAGACACACACACACACACACACACACACACACACACACACACACACACACACACACCACCACCACCACCACCATTAATTCTTCTAGAAACCCAAAACCGGTTAAATGTTCACCGACCATTGAACAGAAAATGTTCTCAGTGTGAACTGCTGACCCATTGACTGAAACCTAAAATATGTATACCATAAGACCCTACCGCTGTGGTACAGCGCCATACAGCTGATATAACTGGTTTATTTACTCCAAATAAAGATGGTCGATTCCAAAACGGAGCTTGTCCACAGGCTTGACTGGAAACTAAATGACTGAACAAACTGTTGTTATGATGTGAAGTTGTGATGTTATTTAAACTAGAGTCAGCCAGCCAGATTTTGTGATGACTCATCACAAACATTTGTTCATGTCAGTAACTAACTTTCCCTTCGTCTAACTTTCTGTCAGTCTGTGCGTTCATTTTGCATGTCCGTCCATCTGTGTGTCTTTCTGACTGTGCTGTGTCTACATCTCCCATGGGGCTGTTTGCTATGAGGTGATTGTCTCCCGCAGGGGGTCAAGCATGGTAAAGGTCATGCAGGTGGGGAGTTGTCAGATGGCTGTCCACCCCTCACTGTGCCAAAGGGCTCCCGTGCCGCCTGTCAGAGCCCATTGGGAAAGGAAGAGGAGTGGGGGGGACTGTGGTCGGCATGTGCCATGCTGTCTTGGCCCCGCCCCTGGCTGCCGTGCCAGCAGTCCTGGGTAGGCTGCTGCCTCCTCGAGTCTCCTTTCTTCTTCCCTGGCATGTCTTGTGACATGTTAGTACCCCCGACACTAAATCCACAAGACTGTTGGACTAATGATATGTAGTAATGTAGAATTTCATCCAGGTCAGGAGTGCTTTTTTTTGTACTCTTTGCATGAATCTAGGCCCAGGCTTGGCATTTGGCACAGACTCAGACACAGACACACAGACACAGACTCAGACTCAGACACACAGACAGACAGACACACACACACACACACACACACACACACACACACACACACACACACACACACACACAAGCACACGCACGCACACACAAATCCTGCTGTCTGCCACCAGCTGATAGGTGACAGGAAACAGGCTCTGCCTTTTGGGCATGTCCAGCCCTGGCATGTCTGGAGCTGTCTACTGTACAGCAGCAGGGTGTTCGTATGTGTGAGTGTGTGAGTGTATGTGTCTGCAGTAAAAAAGAGTAGACTTGTGTTGATTTAGAATGTTCTGTCACCTGTCAGCCCAAAAGAATTTAGCATTAAAGGGACTCAAATGGGTGTTTGTGTGTGTGTGGGTTGGAGGGTGTGTGTGTGTGTGTGTGTGTGTGTGTGTGTGTGTGTCTGTGTGTTGGGGGGGTTTCTATTTGTGCAGCCAGAAGTAAGTGCAACATGTAATACAATGTTCTGAACAACACAAGTAAAATTAATATTGACCTTGTGAGGATATCATAAGACAAAATGACAAAAATCCCACCAAGTGTACAGAATAAGATAAAATAAGATGTGTATGGCAGTAAAAAATGGTAGAATAACAGCAGTAATATACAGTTACAAAGATATGAAAACAGAAACACAATAGATTACAATTCTTGAAAAATAGATACACAAAATGGACAAATAAATAACAAAACTGATCACACTGATCATCACAATCTATACAAAAATTGCAACCAAATAAAATAACTATTGACCCTCACTGTACATGTCAGTTTCATTATTTCCCTGGCATCCGAAAAACCAACCAGTACAGCTGAAATGATGATCAAGTGAGTAGTTGACAGAAAATTAATTGGGAGCAATTCTGAATATTGATGAAACGTTTCAGTAATTTTCCAGTAGTCACTGGAACCATCTTTTCGAATGTGAACACTTTCTAGTTTTCCTAGTTTTATATGATAGTAAACTCAACATCTTTGGGTTCTTCACTAACGAATGTGGTCCGAGAACCAGTCTCTGTGAGTGAATCGGTGAGAGTCAGTGACTGTAATGTGGTGGAAGGTGTATTGCAGCAAACTCTCGACCGAAACTTGACATAGCAACAACATCCTCTTTCTCCCTCACTCTCTCAGCCCCCTTTCACATTCCTCCATATACCCTTTTTATGAATGAACCCAGGAATGTAAGCTCAGCTCCCCAAGCATGAAAGCATCAATGTACTCCTTCAATAATTGATCTCCTGGATCTATTATTCACCTATTATTTTCACCTCTTCGCCAGAAGGCTTTGCAGTGCCTCCATAGACCTCTCCTCTTCCTCAACCCCCTTCCCTTCTCCCAGTCTTCCTCCCTTTAATTGACAACCTTTGCCAGGTCACTCAATCCCTATAAACAAATCCCCATTTCCTGTGCTGCTCCTTGATCTGCTTCGACCAGTAGGCTCTCCCTCTGAGTGTGTATACATGTGAGTGTGTGCTGGGTGCAGTGCGGCGTGTGATGTGCTAAAACACAGGTAGATGGAGCGCTACCCTCTCAGTGACCTAAAGCGGCTGTTGACAGCAGTGACAGTAGAAACAAGCAGGAAAGGAGGAAAAGAAACCCCACAGCACTTTAGAAGTCAACTTTATCTCTGTTTATGTCTCTTTGGAATTAGGTAGGAATTCGAGGGTCCAATGTTTCTCAGTAGCCTACACCAGTAATTTCAAGTGGTATTAGTTTTTCTACCCCAGCGATCTCATGTACTGTTATTTTGCAACTCCCGACTTCACACTTTTTCTAGTGCTTCCTCAGTCAGTCACTTACTGGTTACCTCACTGTTCTCTCTCACTCCCTTCCCCATGTTTTTAGATGGTCCTACTAATTTTCATGGTTTTAGGCAGTTCTTGAGTTGTTGTTTAAACATTCCGCCTGGCTACACTATTTAGGGTGTTTTTAGGATGAAATCTTATTTAGAACTTATTTATTCATGATTTTATAATCGTAGTTCTGATTTGGAGCATATTTTTGTTTGTCTGTAATTCGTAGTTATTCATACCTGATTTGGCCAGGACACGCTTCATGAAGAATTTTTTTTTTTTTTTTTTAAATCTCAATGTGGCTCTCCCGGCTAAATAAAGATAAATAAATAACTTACTACATAAAAAAATCACATATTTTATATAATTATTTCAGTTTTTAATTATATCATTATTTGGCATTTACACAAAAAGAATAAAAAACAGATAACACATGTAAAACATTGTGATAGGAGAGGACAGGAAGCTAGGCTTACACAAATAAAAAGTGAAAAAGACAGAAGTTTATTTTAGATTCTAGTTAAGATCCCAACATTTCTACAGATACAAAATACATTAGGCTGAATAGTGGGGTAAATGTGTATACAGTAAATATGACTTCCGAGACATTTGAGTGATATGAGTAACTCGCCCAGCGTAAACATAACCTGTAGTTGTAATAAAGAGTTGGAAGAAGCTTATACAGTATATGAAACAGTATCAAGATATGACCATTAATATGTTTAAAAATTCTGTTTTTCTATTTTTGTTTATAACAAACCTGACCCATCTCTGTCTTCGCATTACTTGAGAAAAAGCCTCAGTGAAACTTCCATGTTTTTCCCTTTACTCCCCCATCTCTTCCTCCTTCTCCATCGCACCATTCCCAAAGGAGCAAACCTGAGACTGAGTGTGTATAGGTGTATCACCCGCCTCCATCTGTCTGACCTCCGGCCCCGCCTCCCTCCATCCCCACGAGAGGGAGCAGCGGATCAAGAAAAGGGCTGGAATGGAGGAAGGGGCGAGGGAGCGCAAGAGAGAAGTGTGTCTGTGTCCCAGAGGATTGGTCTATGTCTGTCTAAATCAGGAAGTGAGAGTGTGACGGGAGGAGAGACAGAGCAGAGACATCCATTCAGTGTGTGTGTTCGTGTGTGTTCGTGTGTTTCTGTGGGCCTTGTTGAGCTGAGGTGTCATATATGTGAAGATCACAGCTTCACGCTAGTGGCAACCAGGGATGACGCTCTAAATCACTGAAATGCCAGAGACAACTGTGCTGTGATATGTTGTGCGTGTATGTGTTTGTGTGAATGTGTGCATGCATGTGGGTGTGTGTCTTTTGGGACATTTGATTCAGATTAATACCATTTTATAGAGTCTGAGAGTGAAAATGTTATCAAGTATGTCACCTTGGAAAAAAAAGAGAGTGACATTGTGTCATCTAGACCTTGATACACACACACACACACACACACACACACACGCATGCATGCACACTCTAGATCACCAGTTCCCAAACTTTTTTGTGTGACGTATCCCCGAGGCCCTGTCAGTCGGACTCAAGTACCCCTTCAATGACACCAACTGCCACAAATGTCTTCATTTTAACTGATTTTAAACTGGATGTTATTTAACACCAATAATTATCTAAAGCAATAATGTTTTCATACAATTTAACAATTGTTTAGGTCAGTTTGGTCAAGCGCTGACTCAGCGCTATGGAGATACACTTATGCAGTTGTACTACTACCACTACCACTTGGAGTGATCTAAGTGGTAGTGGTAGCTGGACTTTTCAACCACTTATCCATGACTTTTAGCTTTATTTCAACTATTTATCCTTTACATTTCACACTAGCTATTTCTACTCATCTGTTTTTAACATTTCATTTAGCTATCTATTTCAACCATGTATCCATTGCTTCTAGTAGTTCTACCGTTTATGTATTACTTTTAGCTCTTAGCTTGCTAGCTAGCTTCACACACTCTCACTTGCAACACATAGCATTTGGGTGTTTATTTCAATATTTTCAAATTAGCCGAGCTACTTTAGAAGTTTTCCCACGTACCCCTTGGTAACTCAAGTCCCTCCTGGGGTACAAGTATCCACATCGTATGCGCACACACAAACACACCTAACAACATTACACACGCGCTCTCTCTCTCTCTGTGTGGACAAATAATTAGATAGACACAGTGTTGTCTCTCTGTTTCCCCTCACATACAAAGCTACATGAATGTAGGCCAACTCACTGACGGCTTCACTTCCCCCTCAGCGCAGTCAAAACAACGCACTATCCGTTGTCTCCTCTTGTTTATCAACCTCTATCTATCTCTTGTTACCTCTATCTATCTTTAACTCTCTCTTTCGAGAGGTGTGAGTCATGAAGAATTGTCTAGCAGATCAAAACAACAACTGTGCCCACGATCAGGCAGCTCACACAGACATATTCTCAGGCAGTGACGCTGATACAGTGAGAGTCACATCATTATATTGGTATTAGCAGGGAAAACCCTTCATGCTCCAACACCTACATTCCTACATTCATCGCATGCTTTCTCCCGTGTCTGATGTGTGTTCTAACTAATTTACTGTGTGTGTGTGTGTGTGTGTGTGTGTGTGTGTGTGTGTGGGTGATCTATTCAATCTTGACATATCATGCTTGGCACATATATGTGGCATAATATGTTTATCAAAATGTATTATTCTCAGACATCTAGTCTACACGTTGCACAAAGTAGGCTTTTGAGCAGATGTTTTTTTAAAAATTGGAGAGACCAAGGAATAAATGAGTAAGTCAATCTATTGTTGCGAAAAGCCTGTTTATAAACAAATTTAAAATAAAAAATTGAAACATTTTCATCATCATTTTTCATCATTATTTTCAACATTTGCTACTATTTATGCTACGAAAATAGTGATTGAGACTACACCCAGCCTATAACCAATTTAGGAAAATGCAGCTTGTATATTTGATCTCTGATATGTTTTACCTGGGAAAAAAAATCCTCTATCAGATAGCAAGTAATTTGTTAAACTAATAAAATGAAAAGCTGGATTCTCTGTAAGAATATCTTCGGCGTAACAGCGAGAAAAGAGTGTTATTTACACAATCACACAACCCCTGTTGGATTCAGTGAACATATTCTGATTGGGAGCTGATTTCTTGGAAATGCACTGTAAAATACAGCGGCAGTTGGTGTTTAACACCAAAGATGTCGCAAGCCTTTTATCCTGCCCTCTATCACCCGTCTCATATTTCATAGCCAGTATATCATTTCCGACATACTCGCACACCTTATGCTGTCAGCCTTGATGACAGCTTTTTTTTAAAAATTAAAAACATTTTATTTGAAAGATTGTAAGAATGGTGGAGATTTGGGCACAGTGCATAGTTCCATGTAATTTATAACTAGGTTTGTGCCAAATGATTGTTGATAATGCCCATTTATGTTACATCCTAAACACCCTCTGAGCTTCTTTCTCTCACCAGGCTGCCTTCCCCATTCCCAATGTTATTTAATTTACGTGTTAACAATTACAGGTAATCTTTTTTTTTAACATTCTTCGATAATGTGAAGCTCTTTATAAGCAACAAAGCTATCAGAAACCCAAAATGGACTAAATGAAAGTGTGAAGCAGACAGCTACCGTAGTTAGTCGCATATAACAATGTCATTTAATACAATGCTTCTTGTTCCAAAAAATAGCAACATGTAATACATACAGACACAACACATACAACATACAACACAAAATACAACCCAGATACAAATGGAAAAAGAATCCCTCAAGTTGCATAATGTAATAGGGTCACATTTTGTGTCCTCATGATATTTTTATTGTTACTATTTCTTGCCATATGTCACATAACAAATAACAGTGAAATACAGGTAGAAAATCACAATATTATCAGTTAAAAGCATAATTGAATATCAGGAGAAATACTTGCAAAGCAGAGATCACTCACACTGAACAAAGGGTGCTTGCAAGTTGCACGTGCATGTTTACCTTAGGCAAGGCAAGGCAACACAATAGAGAAATCTTCCAAATATTGAGAGGGGACAGGGGAGCACTTGGCATTTTGGGCATGCACATAATCCCACACTCTTACCGTGTTAGTGTTAGCCAGAAAAGGTTGCATGTTAGTGTGTTTGACAGCGCTCCGACCCTGGCGACGATGTTGACATTAGTGGACCAGGACATATCACCTCTGCTTTGGGAAAGGGCCTACGGTGAGCCTGCCTTCAAACACAGCAAGGGGTACTCTGGATGTGTGTATGCAGTTTTTGTACATATTTATAGCCTTTGTTAGAGTAAAAGCAACGCAGACATCTACAGTGTTTTTGATCACCTGCTAATACCTGAACAGATTCATTGATAGCTCTCCAATGTATATTTGTGTGTTTGTGTTTGGTGTATGTATGTATGTGCATCAAACGTAAATTGATGTTGGTACAATGGCTCACAGTGTCTCAGGTTAAAAAAATAATTGTTCTGGGTTTTCAGGTCAGTGTCGTGCGCTTAAAGAAGCTTTTGACAGGGTTTTTGGTATGAATTCTGCTGGCAGGTGAGACTACTTTCCATGACTGTAGCTTTATTTCGTGCTGAAATGTTATGGAAGCTTTCTTTTCACAGTTTTAAACACAAAAGCGAAGACACATCTCTTTCAGCCTATAAACCCAGGTTTCGTATTTTTTCCTCCTCAGAGTGGAGATTTTGATCTCGAGAGAGCCTGTTGTTGACTTTACTTTTCTCCCAGCTGTCCGAAAATCGAATCTGATCAAGTTTTATATTGCACAAATTGTAACCGTGCAAACTCTGGAGGATTGACTGAATGGAAGAGGACAGCGAGACGCAAACAAACAAGCAAGTAAATGAATAATCCAGCGCTGATGTCAACAACAGGCCTGTCACTGTCATAGGAGACACGGGCCCTCTCAAACGTGACATGCAATTGGTACGCAGGGAAATGAAGTATAGGTCAAACAAAATGATACAGAGCAAACTAATGGGGAAAAGAATTCATTCATCTGAAATGTGCCTCAACCCTCTCATTTTTTTTCTATCTCATTGTCTCATTAACACTTGTTGTACGTGTGTGCGTGTGCGTGTGCGTGTGCTTCAAATGTGTTTATATGAGCATGAGAACGTACTGTATGTCTGAAGTTCACAGCTCTCTTTTGATTTATGTGGTGTGGAATGTCAGGCATGTCTCCTCGCATTAGGGAACAGTGAGGAGGACACTGCCTGCCATCGCGCTCTGATGAAGGCGCCTCAACAATGGATACTATGCTCCCACCACCCTTTAACCCCCCCCCCGCCGCCAGTCCTTGGCACTCATCAGTTAGAGGGTCCGTGTTTCCTCAGGGGGGAGGGTTGGCAGTCGGATTGCCTGCGAAAAACTGGCCTGGGGCGATGAGGGTGAAACTACTTTTGGAGAATGGATGAAGGCCGTTAGAGGAAGCTGTCTTGTTGAAATGTTGCTTTGGTGCAGCTTTGTGATTTAGCTCAATTTACAGTCTATGTTCTCCAGCCTCAGCATCACCTATTGTAGGCCTCTCTTACTGACAAGTACTTTTCCCTTACTTATTTGTAAAAATTCTCTTCTTTCTGCTTTTTCTCTTTGTACCATTCTTTCTCATCCCCTCATCACTCAAACTACTTCTTCCTCCCCCTCTTTCTCTTTTCCTCCCTCTCCAAGCTTCCCTTAAATCTGCTCGTGACCTTTGACATCCACCCATCCATCCACCGGCCCTTTGTTGTCTTGTCCATCCTTGTATCTGTCTACTGTCTAGCCTCCAGTCACACTCTTAATCCAAACCTCCGTCTCATCCTCAACCCTCCCACCTCTCTATCCTTGGGCCTGTTGGCTGCAGGTGGATGTAGCAGGTCTGTCACAGGGTGGCAAAGCTGTCATTCACTTTGCATGTATTTGTATGTGTGTGTGTGTGTGTGTGTGTGTGCGCGCGTGTGTGTGTGTGGGCGTGTGTGTGCGTGTGTTTGTGTACGTGTGTATATGGTGAGAGGGGTGTGAAGGCAGCTGTCACGCTGTCTCAGGATCATATGCTGGCTGTCAGACATGCTGTAAAGTAACTGACATCCAACCCCCCAAAACACACGTACAACACACACACACACACACACACACACACACACACACACACACACACACACACACACACAGACACCATGGAGTCATGCTTTATTTTTAAACAGCCAATGGATTTGATATAGATTCTGACTTTGAAATTATGCTGCAATTGTAATTCAACTCAGCTCTTCTGTCAAAAAATGTGAATTTAAAATGACTTCAGTTAGCATTCACTAATATATTATAGGTGTTTTAATTGAAGTTCATATGGTGTCATTCCTTTTTCATGAGGGACAGCAGGATGGTCTTGCTCCTAATCAAACATCTGATGCATTTGATGCGCTGAAGTGTCCTTGAGCAAGACACTGAAACTACGTCAGCTCCAGGGATGCTGGCCCTGCTCTGTAACATCTGTTGAAGATGAGGAGCTCCCTCAAGGATCAGTAAAGGGTTGTACTATATTTGATTCATCATTCAATCATGTCCCACAAAGCAGAGTTTTCATATGTAAACAATACCAGTCAATTAACACTGTGTTTTTATTTGTTAGACTGTGGGACTGGAGGTTACAGTGACCTTAGCCAATGATCACTGCACCAGACCTCTGCGGTCAACTCTTCTCCAGCCTGCTGATTGTGTTTTATTTATTATTCTTTAGTTTTCTATACAATATGTGCCAGTGTAGGAATGTGTCTGTGTGTTTCTCCGTGTGTATATATGTATGCATTTATGCGATTGCTCATGCAAGTGCCTTCATGTCTGCGTGTAAGTTTGTGTGTTTTGGGATTTCTCAGGAGAAGGTCCCAAGCCTGTCCAGGTAAATAACACATTCAAACACCACACAACAACACCAAGACCCCCCTGTTGCACACCATTCATTCCACATTCTTCTCCTCTCTTCTCTTCTCTTCTCTTCATCTGGAAATGCCTGCGCAGCTACTTAGCGGTGTGTGTGTTTCCGATGTCCAGTGAGACAGGGGAGGCGGGCGGGTCCACAGTGCAGCTGTCATTTCAGGTTAGTGCAGGCGAGAGGTAGCTGAGGAAGAGGTGGAGAGGGATGAATAAGTGAAGAGGCTGCAGACTGGACTCATGTTAAATGTAGAAAGGCTAACGGACCAGACTGCTGTTGAGCTGCGTATGTGTGTGTATATGTGTGTACGTGTGTGTGTGTGAGAGAGAATGGGTGTGAGTCTACATGAACACTGCTGAGGACCTGCTGCCTGTCCCGCTGAGCTTCCAATTAGCACACACCGATAGAGCAGGACACACACACACAGACACACACATACACAAACACACACTGAGGACCCTAGAGAGAGGCCTCAAACCTGCCTGTCAGCTGCTGTTAGATCACACTGCTCTAGGCCAACACCACAACACACACACACACACACACACATTTGAATGCAAACTTACACTGAGATCAAGATTAATAAAAGTTACTTGTTATTATATTATATATTCAGTTGAACTATGTAAATGATGGAGAGCATTGAGCTGCTGATTAAAATTCTAGCACTGTTAACTTATAACAACCACATAATATAAAAATAATATAATTCAAAGTATATATATATATAGTGTGTGTATATAGAAATACAAACAGTACAGTAGGAAAGTTTATAAAAGTTTATCACATTTCTCTGTAATACTCTCTCTCTCTCTCACACACACACACACACGCGCACACACACACACACACACACACACACACACACACACACACACACACACACACACACACACACACACACACACACACACACACACCAGTGGTTGAAAGTAACGAAGCACATTTACTTTAATACTGTAATTCATTTTGTGGTACTTATACTTTACCTGAAATCTCCATTACATTTCGGATTGACTTTTTACTCCACTACATTTATCTGACAGCTATAGTTACTAGTTACCTTACAAGTGACGATTTTCCATGCGAAACATAAAGTATTAAAATGTGATGCATTGTCATAAATTAAACTACCAAACAGTATGTAAATCCAAATTTTAATATAGTTTGATGATAGGGAGGAATAAATTATAATAATGATGATGGTTGCTATAATTATCACATTTACTGTGAAGGTCATTAGGTTACTTTTTCTTTTTACTGAGAGTTGTAGAATGAGACTGTAGAATGAAATTATTACACCTGACAGTAATTTCATTTCTTATACTTTCAATACTTTTGTTTTTTTCACATTGTAGCATTGGTAATTTTACTTATGTAAAGGGTCTTAATACTGCCTCCACCACTGACACACACGTTTACACATGGCATTAGCACTCAACACCCTCCACTGCATTGCCTATTTTGTCCTTGTGCATATTTCAATGAGGTCATTAATAATGGACATGTACCCATTCTGTGGTTGGAAGAGCTATGACACACACACACACACACACACACACGCTCACACACACAATATGGGGGTCAGACTTTGAATCGTTAGTTAATGATCTCTGATTTGGCTGGTTTGTTAGTAGGCCCATTAGTGTCCTGTTTGGTAGTGAGCCTTATTCTCTGAAGCAAGGGCATCAGACATCATCTGCACCAGAGATGTCTGGTAGGGCCTGGAAGATGGTACAGACTTAGTGTCTTTACACAAAGACACTTCAGTGGGTTGAATGTGTAGCAATGACACACAGGTCATCTACAATGACAAAAAATAAGTAAGATTGTTTCTCCTTGTGAGCTCAGTCCCCCATTCTAATATCACCACCTTGATACTCCTACTCATCTGCTCCATGCATTGTTTTCTTCTCTCTTTTTTCTTTCCTTGAACCTTCCATCTCAAGTGCATCTTTCCTTATAGCCCAAACAAATCCACCTCGGTGTGCTCCCTTGGATGAGATCGACGTGATACTAGGCAGAAATGCAGACAAAGAAAGATCTGGGACGGATGATGAAGATGAGGAGGAGGTAAACGCAGAAACAGAGTTGGTGGCCTTCTCTCTGCCTGCTTAGGGAGAAGATTGTCCTTGCTTTGTTAAACGATTTCTTCCAGCTGAACTCTTCTCCCAATATCAGTCAAATAGAGATCACTGAGAGATCACAGAGAGAAAACAAAGATTGCATGTATACCCAGAGTTCCCTGGGTGACCTTGACACACAGTAAATCAATCAGTTTATTGCCATTTCAATAGTTATTCAGGTTATTCTTGTCACTAGGTACTGTGCATTGGCCAAGTTGCAGTCAAGACCCCCACATATATTTCTCTAGATGTGCGTATATCATGACTGTAACAGAAAAATTAACCAGTTGGAAGCCACTTCAGTGCAGAGAACACAGAGAACACAATATACAGTAGAACATGACTACAGATGTATATAACATGTAATATAAATATTGCCCTCATATCAGGGAGGGGTTTAGTAAATTAGAGGAAAGGTTTAGTGTCAATACCAGTGCAAAAACCTTTCAATTTTAACAGGTGAAAATATTTTCAGGGAGACAGTGGTGTGCTGACACATCCTCCAGCAGCGTCTTTCTAAGACATGTCCACTCACTTATAATGAAAGTTTTAGTTTCCTGTTGTACACACATATGCCCATTCACCAGAAGATTCAAAATCCAGTGGATTCAAAATCCGATGGAAAAGAAATCTTTTCAAAGGCTTTTCGGGGGGTTACATTTTACAAGCATCTGGTATCAGAATGTTCTCTAGCAACCAGATAACTTGTCTTTTTCTCCATTACCATCTTCCTCCCCATCCCTCTCTCTTGTGCGTTTGGCAGCTGTACCCGTCTCTCCCACTAGATGGGGGTGTGATACTACTGAAGATCCCCATCAACCATTCATCTATGACCCAGCACAGTGGGTGAACTCAGCCAGGGCTCTAATTTACCAACTCAAGCCAACCTTTCTATAGCAGGGCATTTTAACAGCACTGTAATTACACTTAAACTTTACTGACTGCATGGGATTCTGTATCCTTGTAGGTCTCTAGGCCACTGCAGCCTGAGATTTACAGAAGCAGACTGGTGATTGGAAGTTTGTTGGTTCGATTCTAGATTAGCAGGATAAATCTGGGTGATGAGGTGAATCAGAAGATTGATATTCCATCATTACCTACTGTTGAGATGCCATTGAGCAAGGCATCGATGCCCAACTACTTTAGAGGAGCTGCTCAGTGGCAGCTTCTGGCTCACAGATTAAAATCCTCAATTTCAGACATTGAGGCCAATATTTCGGGAATATTTCATTATTATAAATATAGAAATACTTGTGGATTACATGAAAATGCAGACATACAGTATACAAAACCTGAGATTATTACAGCTGCAAAAGTCTAATACTGTTTATCAACTTTCACCACAACGACATTCATCTCATCTGTTTTTCAAAGTAGAGCTGGTCCCACAATGTTACTTGCTGATGACATATGGCTGAGGCACATGTCCCCCTGACATTAATGTACAGGCCATGTACACACATGTTACTGTGACACACTAAAAGTAGTGGGTGTGTCACAGCATTTGTCTGCTACTGGCCGTTGCAGGCATTTGATCAGAACAGTTTGTGTGTGGCTTTCTGTGCATGTGTGTGTGTGTGCGTGTGTGTTTGCATGTGTGAGATATATTCATAGTATGACATATGCTCAGAAAATACATGTGTCAGCAAGTGTTGGGCCTGCATGTGAATGACATATGTCAACACAGCCTACTCTGTTTACATGCACTGTTTTCTCTCTGTGTGTGTCTGTGTGTGCGTGTGCGTGTGCGTGTGCGTGTGTGCGTGCGTGTGTGTGTGTGAATTTGTACATTGAGCACAAGCCTGTGAGGTAGTAATCCGCGTTGGGCAGCTGCGCTCATTCGTATTCAGCCCCGAGGCACTTCTAGGCTGTCTCACTGATTAGGGATCAGAGACAGAGAGAGAGAAGGAGAGAGAGAAATGGTAGAGAGTGAGGAAGAGAGAGAGAGAGAGAGCGAGAGACAAAAGGAGAGAGTTGGAGACAAAGCAGGAGAGAGAGGTCCTCTCCCATTTAGTAAACAGTTGGTTAATGACTCTAATCCCATTAAGAAGGGGGAGCAGCTTGCCCCTTCACATAACATGCATTAATATGTATGTGTAAGTGTGTGGCTGTGGTGTACATTTTCTTTTTCTCTCTCTCTCACAAACACAAACAAGCACATACGCTCAATACACTGTGCGCAGGAATGAAATTGATTTGCCCTCATAAACATTTGACAAAGCCCTAATGTAACACTGTAAACTCTTAAGGAGGCTTGGAGAACAGACTTATGAAAATGACATGTAAATCAAATGAGCATTGTATATTTTCCGGCACGATTTGCCAACAATTATTGTTTTGACCTGGCTCCTCAGTTGACAAAAGAAACCTGCTCCCTCTGAGGAGCAGGAAATCAGCTTTTCAAGTGCTCTTATGTTTGAAGAGTGGAGGGCAAGGCAAGGTGTGATTGCGCCACTCTGCAGAGAGGATCAGACATGGAGTGATTTCATATAAGCGGAGAAAAAGCAGCGAAGTCCAAGGCTAGCTGTTTATTTCTCCTTCACATACTATAATATACAAATAAGCAGTGATTATTCTACTAACGTGTGCTGATCTGCCAGGATAATAATGATGAAGAAAACTCTCTCTTTAGTATATTACACAGTTTCCGTCAAGCTAAAGCTTGTTTGTATTTCACCTCATCTATATATTGTCTAGGTGACAAATAATTAATTTTCTAATGCAGGAACTGTTAGACCATCAGTGAATTAATCCTTCATATGGAGCATGTGAATGCAAATGCATATGCTTATCATCTCCAAGACACACATGGGGGGTTCTTTATATGGAAAATAGCTGTTAAAGTGTTGCTCAACTGAAAATCTGTATCTTTCAATGTCATCCCGAAAAGAAGTGACCACTGAATAGGTCCACAGGTGGACATTCTGTTTAGAAAAAGATTATTTTGTTCAAACTAGGACACTTAGAATAATATTCCTTTGGGTGGCCTGGAATTCATAGCTAAGCTCAAGACATATTTCTGAGCAGCATCAGGAAAGAGGGTATTCATTCTCTCATTGTGATTAATTTTTTCACTCTGCAATCATTCAGCAGAGAAGCAGTCATAGCATGTGTCCTTGGTCGGGTGGGCAATGTTGAGCAATTCTTTTTTTTGCTGAAGCCTACACAGTGCAAATAGCGGCAATAAATAGTACTATGCTGTATATATAACATGGCCTGTGGCCTGGGGGACATTAAGTCATATGCTCTCAAGACACTGCCCCTTTGGAAATACAAGTTTAGGCCTGGTCTGGAAGGCACAGCCGCGCTCTCTTTTGCTGCTGGTGCTATTGAGCACACATTTGCAGTGGAGAATGACTTACACTCTACATTGTAGCCTCTAGAACAACCATTTACACCATCACTTTTTTCGGTCATTCTCAATGCTAATTTTAGAATTATATCAAACCCCAATCTTTACATGTTTCCTAACTAATAACACTTACTTTGAACGCATTTTAATAATAAGTCAATAAGGCATTATAATATAATAATAATAATCCATATCATGTATTGCTTGACAGTTTGAAAAATACTTTACACTAAAAAAGATTAGCTAGCTTTACCAATCATCTGAAATACTGCTTCCACCAGTACTACTACTAATAATTATAATAATCATAATAAAGAATGTGATGTGATCACTGAATATTTATACTAAATGATATATACTATTTTAACATGGAAAAAAACGTCCCTGGAAGCGTTGTAACAGTGTGGTCCACAACATTTCTTAGCAGAAAATCATTCAGTGATATGTAGATCCCTTTCCTATATTAATCGGGGTAATTAATCTTGTATCATCATTTATATGATATGAAACATTAACATTTTTCCAATACAGGTTATATAATACAGGAATCGCAGTGGCTCCATCTTGTGAAACCAATTTGAAATGGCTTAAAATCCTACTTAGGTGTATTTATGGAACCATGGTTAAATTGTCTATATGGTTATGGATGTGATTCATAACAAAATATACAGTAAACAGAAAATTCATAGTCCACCTTTATGATGATGGTGAATTAAATTTCTACCAACTTAAGGTTGGTAAAAAGAAGGAACTTTTTTTCTCAGACAATGATGTTGTTATGGTATTATTTACGGTACAGAGTATTCTCCAGCAAAGCAAGCTTTCTTCATAAGCACATATTTGATTTATTGTGCTCCAAACTGTAATCTGACCCACAGGAGGAACTTTTGGTGCCCATATGAAGTTCACTACATACTCACTAAATGATTCACATACATTATTAATGGTATACTTCAAGTGTTTTAAACAATTTATAAATGCAAAGACAGACACACAAACAACAACATGGTGACATCATGCTCAGCATACTATATACAGTGGAAGGACATTAAAATGAGTGGTTTGATGTCCTAGCTTGAAAAAGCATATAAAATTCACCTCTACATGACATCCAAACGTTTATCAACTTATTGAACGTTTATCAAGTTATTCTACTGCAGTGTAAGGTTGACATAACTTTGGGCCTCAATAATTCCTCTGCCTAGATAAGGCAGAGAACAAACTGTATGTTCAATTGCATCAAGCAGAACTTTGTTTAGTATGACTTAACGACTTTGTAGGGAAAACTTTTTCAAATGTGAACCACACAGGAGCACGGTGGGCATCCTTTAACAGAACAGATACCACCTGAGCAGGGAGTAGAATTTATGATTGTAGTGGATCATGTCCATGAAGATGCTATGTGTTATATCCAGTCGTCTTCTCACAAATGTCATCTCCTTCCTCAGGAGATGAAGATCCATTTGAGCATGCATCATCAGAAGAAATGCCTAACCATCTACTGTCATTTATCCAAGTTTCATTCTTTAACCCAGCCACTTCTTCCCAGGTTCCCAGGACAGATGGGATATAGAATAGCACAAAACCTTCCAAAGTGTTCTGGTCCACACTGGGTCACCTCTCTGTCTCTGTTCCATATAAGAGTCACAATGGCAGGGTCCTGGAACTGGCAAAAACTAAATGGGATGCAGTTTTAGTAATCACACCTGTGCTTTTCCTGCTATGGCATGTCAATATGTCTGCCATGAAAGGGGTTTGTTTTTCTACTGTCTACATATTATATGCATTGGCTGTCAAACACAACTTGACAGGTAAACAGCAGTGGAACGTAACTAAGTACATTCACTCAAGTATTGTACCTAAGGTATTTCTACTTTTCTTGAGTATTTCAATTTTATGCCACTTAATACTTGGATTCCGCTACTTTTCAGAGGGAAACATTGTACTTTTTACCCCACAACATTTATTTGACCTTAAGATTTTCACATTAAATTTTGTTAGTATTTAACATAAAAAACATATGATAAGCTCATAAAATACAACATATTGTTATTGGTTTCCAAGCAATTGACATGTGACAAGTTACAAAAAAGCATCATCTAGCTGGGGCCCGGTGTCACAGATGTCTAACAGGAATTCCAGTTCCAGCCCCAGTAAAGAGCTGTTTCCACTCAATTCCTCTCACATTATTTCATTAAAGTAACTGTAATTATTCAAAATTTCACAACAAAATCAAAGATAAGAGAAAAGTTTTAAAAAAGCACCAGAACTTTGTTTTTCCTTCTGTCCTTCTCCTAGAAATCATCTCATGACCCCTTTGGTGACCTTTTGGAGGGGCCAGACCCCTAGGTTGGGAAGCACTGGTCTAAACTAGATAACTTTACATAAAGTACTTAAAACTAGCTCCTCCTCGAGCACCAGTGAAATACTGCTTACACACTGATGCATCAATATTAATAATCTAATAATGTCATACATAATAATATATCGCGGGGGACATTTTACTGCATTATGAGTACTTTGGTATTGGTACATCTACTTTGGTACCACTGCTACTGAATGGTAAAGAATATGGAGAATTCAAAAAGTCACAAGGGATATGTCCCGCGCGCGCGCGCGCACACACACACACACACACACACACACACACACACACACACACACACACACACACACACACACACACACACACACACACACACACACAAATACACACCAGCATCCAAACAACTTGATTTTTACTGTTTACAGTGTGTCAGAGGAGAGGTCTGACTGACTCATTATACGACCAATCATATCTCGGCTTCGAATTGGCGTCTGTCCAATCACAGAAGAGAGCGAAAGGATAGCCTTTCCCTCAAACTGGATGTTGAAAAAGAACGTCATCTGCCTCATACATTTAGCTTTAGCCGAAATTAGCTAGACGCTCAAAACGAGTGTGTTTCTTTTCAACCGGCAGCTTACGTAACGCTTATTTATTTAGTGCTCCCCGGGTTCACAGTACCAATCATGTATATAAAAGCTTTATTCCGATGCAGAGACATGCTGAAAGGAGAACTGACCGTGTGAAATGCTGGCTAGCGTAATCAAAGCTAGCTGACGAGCAGGGGCCGAGAAACGAAAGTGGCTAACATTAACGAGAGCTAAGCCTATCACTACAAGCCAGGGCACTTTAACATACCTGATCCTAAAGCCACGAGAAGAAGGGCTGACAAAGATACTTCTTATCCTACAAAGTAAGTAACGTCTGGTACTGGGATTAAGCAAAGTTTCTATTAAATATATCCTACTAACGTAAGCTAGTCACCCGCTAACGTGGAGAAAACATTTTGACAACTGTGAACTTCGCTAGCTGGTTAGCTACCAACATAAGTGGCCTCATTTTCAGTCAGAGGCAGCTGACTCTTGACTAGTTACCATTAATTGTGGATCATAACGATAAAAGTATGCTAGTATGTATCCTGTTGGTGATTTTGATGTTTATTATATTATCGGTCCTGCCGATGTTGCGCGAGTTATTAACACGTCGGGTTCCCATTTTGTTAAGTGACTGCCGTTGGTTGTTACCTTGTATTTTGCTCGACAGTTTTCAAATGTATCATTAGCATCAGTCTGTCAGTTTATATTTGATGGAACTAAGTGGCTTAATTACTGGATGGCATAGCAACATTTGCTGAATAAAGTTCATAAATCTGTTTATTTGATGTAACATTTTCACCCCTCACATTATATCTGAATATGTTCTTGTTTTTATTTTATAATGGTCTAGTATTATATGATTATTTGCCAAATAACGGTATGTATCAATTCGTGCCACACTGACAGTGATTAACAATTCATATATATATATTTTATTTTATTTTGGTAATACCACGTGAATATTTGCAACAGGTGCGACTCACATATGAAGCTGGTTTAACATAGTTTATTCTGGTATCTGCTTAGAATACAGTTTTCCTAAAGGGGTGAGGGAAATTTTTTTTTTTATTCCAACCTGTATGCGTATGGTGTAATTATGAAATTCATAAAACCTTATTTGCTATTCAATGTACATAGCAGAGTCTAATGTAATTAAAAGTGCAGGCTCCTTCATGTTTTGCAGTCCCATTCCATGCCAGTGAAACACCAGTACAGGAATTAACATGTTTTATTGCCTTGTTGTGGGTAGTTTTATTGGGTTGTCGGTGTGTTTGTGGTTGTGTGTTTTGTAGTGTGTTTGTGTGACGGTGTGTTCCAGAAATGGCAGCATCATCAGTGGCATGTTTGTTTTGGCACCATGACGTGAAATCCTGCACTAGCCATGCTGTTTTAGCCAGTGACTGCATCAAGTCTATCAGCTTGTCCAAAGGCATTTTTATCTATAAACTTTTCATTGTGTCTGTTGACTGAGTCACTTTACAAACAGTTGTTCGTTCAGATACAGTGTTAACTGGCAAATTCAAAAATAAATCAAGTGTCAAGTGCCAAGAGGGGGAGATTGATTAACTGTGCGTATGTTTCTGAACAACAAAAGACTGAGTTGCTGATGAATTTTCTAATAATACTCTTTTCTTTTTTAGAATTAGCCAAAATACATTTTTTTGTTTATGCTGATGTCTCAAATGATACTAGTATATGAAATCTGGGGTATGCATAATAATCCATGATACTGGGGTGTGTTAACACCTTATTTAATTTATTTGAACTTTTTCAGCCTTTTATCACATTTCTTTTGTCACATTCAGGTTATGCTCACAGTTCTCTTGCTAAAGGGTTATTCACTTACCTAAGGACATTTTTGAATAAGATAAGCACACATCTTTACTGACTATCGGGGATTTCAGCTGGATATTAGAGTCTTGACTGCTGTAAACCTGTAAAATACAGTAATTGTGGCCGAGACTCAATCAGTTTCACTGAACCATCTGGATACATTTTACTGTCTGTTAATATGAAAACACATTGCGTGTGTTAATACACTATGTCTTATGGGAATAAAGATTGTTTTTAAACCATTTAGTACATGGTAAATGCTGAACCCATGCAATAACACGTCATTCGTCCCTCTGCGTTTCTCCTCACCACATCTCACTGTTTCTCAACTTTTGAGGCCATGGGAGTCAAATTAACGGTAGGCCAGGTTTCTGGATAGAGAGAGCAGGTACAAGTACACATGCTCTTTTTGTTGCTGCGAACCTACTCAAAGTCCAGTATAACATAACACATTTACCTCCTCTTTGTCTATAACCTGGACAGACAGGAGTCTGGTCAAGTAACGGCCCTAGCTTCATCGACGCCACTGCATTGATGCAGAAGCTGTCTGTTCAAAGAGCACTTGTTCTGGGAAATTGACTGCTTCTGATGTGGTTTCAATGATGAGTCATCAAAAAGGGGGATCTGAGATTTTCCCCGACTTTTTGTTTCACCACTCTAATTTGTAAAAAAGTCAGATAACCTCACTGAAGCGTAAAACTGATTCCATTTTAGCAATAGTCTTTATTATAAACGATGACAGCACATTACACCAGCTGTTCCAGATACCTTTAGTTTTTTTTACTCTTTTCAAATGGGGATGTGGCTAATGGACGCTTAATCAGTAGAAAGATGATCCTCTGCCTAAATGACAATATAAGCACATTAGTAGAAATTGATAATTTTAAAGTTTACCCCATGCTCTAAGTATTGGCTTTTTTAACTAGAGATCTAAGCTGCAAAGTGGAACTGAGTCACTTTGCAATTATGTGACTGCACTGATTTTTTATGATTTGTTATTAGCACTGAGGAAAATTCTTAGCTGCATGAGGTTCTCCACATTGTTATTTGACTACTGATAGACTCACGCTAAGAACATACATTAATTTACTTACAAAATTGTTCACTTATTCACTTTCGTCCACTGTAAAGGGAATTCTTTTAAGTGGAGGATATAGTTTGTCAGATCAGAAAAACAATATTTGGACACTACTCCAGTTATCCAGTTAGCCTATGAATTAGTGACCATAGATTTTCCGCTACTTATGACATTGCATTGCGGTATAATTTGAGTCCACTACATTGGGTTTGATAATTCTCACCAAACATTCAGGTAACACTAGAGAATACACATTGTGGATGATTTAGACAGAACGCTTTATTTCATGGTACAATTTACATTTAACGCCAATCAGCCGTACTTGCTGCTGTACCTCGAAATGAACCAGCCAGTTTGACTACTGTAATAAAATATACTTTTTGGATGAAGAACGAGGGCCATTATCTGGTGCTGAAATCTCCTTCTCTCTGTTTTTGTCTCTGTTTTTCTTTTGGTTAACCACATGTAAATCATTTATTGTTTTAAATACTGAGAATTTCACTCAGCAGCACTTCTATCTACACTGCTCAGACAACAGACTTCCTCTATACCACTGCGCTACATTTTTTCCAGTAGCCTCTTCACAAGTTATCATGTTGAGTCATTGTATAGTGATCATTTGTGTTAAGTCATCCACAAACACACCTATCACCTGTTGTTTCCTCACCAAATACTGTACAGTTATACTGTCATTATACTGTCATGTGAAATGTAGATATAGACATATTCATTTCACCAAACAAGAGTCTGGCAAGAGAGAGTGGTAGTTCATTGTTGTGTGTAGTCTGTGGTTGATTTACCTGTTACCGTGTTCCAAAGATGAACGCAGTACCCGTGGTTGTGGTACTGGGTCAATAGAGTTTAAGCTTGAAACTTTGAAGTTGCACAACGACAGTAAGAAACCCAAAACCTGTAGGGACCAATGCCTCACCCGAAAAACCGAGCCCCTCCCCACTTATTTTCAGAGGTTAGATGAGAGATATCGCTCAATGGGGGAGAATGAAATGGTCATCAAGTTCAACACTGCCAAGAACGAATGTTGAAAAATTTAGGAGTAGATAAAGAACTTTAGAGGTGCAATGAAAATGTATCAAATAATGTGTTCTTCCTTAATAAAGGGATACAAGGGGACATTTACAAGCAAAATGATTTCATTTACTTGAATACAAAAAGTACACTAGGTTTTTAATTATTTCTGCTTCAAACTTCATATTTAATAAATATTTAATTAGGTGTACTTTAAACTGTATAAACAGTATATACTGTATGAACACCTCTATAATAAAGTAGTTCTTCTCAGTCCTAAACGCCAAGAAAAGTCTGCTAAGTCCGTATAGACTGAAAAAGTGGTGTCTAGAGGGCCTTCGTGCTGATGAGGGGATCATGTGATTATTTTATTTTATTTTTTTCTTCTCCCAACGGAAAGTATCGGTTCAGTGCTCGTCGTTGTTTTACAACCTTTTTTGTTTGGGGAAAAAAAAAAAATCAGCTTGGGCTGAAGTTTTTTAATACTTTTTATTTGCACATGCTTTTCAATACATCTTACATTTCGCACGCATCTATTTTTAGTTGCAAATGCGATTGAAATGCTTGCACCGCTGAGCCCCGCATTTGCGCACCATAAATATCCACACAAATGTACGCGCACACGCGTGCACGCACACATGGTGGCATGGGTGTGCAGCCCTCCTGTCGCATGCTGCAACCATGAACATACTACTGCTTCTGTTGCCATGACAACCACTCAGCTGCCACTCCAAGCCAGTTTGTATATCCTGGTACGTACTTTTTTTAAACTAAACACCAACAGGATATGGTACATATCGTGGCTGTGAGTTGTTGATGACTTATGAGCCCTAAAATAGCAGGGCTCTTGCCTTGGTGCAGTGTGTATGTGGTCACTGGACAGGTGAAAGAGCAAATGAATTGGTTTGGTGATTGTGCACATGGCTTTGATATCTGCTCAATGAGTTTAATGCCTGTGTGAATTCACTTGTCAAGGTAATAATTCAAGTGGTTTGGACTGTTGATGCTTCCAAGCCCTTTGATATGTGATCAGTGGCCAAGTGGGCCTGTGTATGGATGTTTGGTGATATGCAAAGTAAAACACACCAGTTGTATCTCAGTATCTCACTGGAAGACTGGAAGTCACACAAACCACTCTTTTCTAAAGTTAACAAAAAACACTAAACCTGAGTCATCATTCTCTACTGCTGACTTTGCTACAGTGGCAGACTATAGATGATAATGTTTGGATCAGTTTTATAATTGATATCTTAATAAGTAAGTTGCATAAAGTTGTTTTTGGTACCCACCCAAATGTCAGACTGTGTGTCACCACTTTATTAGGTCAGTTGTTTGCAGTCTTGACCATAAATATTTAATAATAATCATAATCATAATAATCATAACATCATTTTCTTTGAACATTTGAAGATGACTTCAAATTGTTGCTATAGTCAGTTTCACCAAACTTCATCCAAACACCAAACTGTTTGGATGTTTTGCATAAGCAGTGTTTTCAAATGATTATATGGTAGTTCGAACCTTTGTGGGACTCTGATAACTGGTAAAAATGGCATTGTTTATGTTTTGACTGACATTAGATTGACTGGATAAATTATTTATTAATTCTATTTTTTAATCTTTGGGTAACGTATTTATATTTGACATGCTCTACTGACTCAATCTGAAGCAACCTCCAGTTTTGCCATTTTACAAACAATTTGTAGTAGCATTTTAGTGTTCATACATATTATAGCGTAGATAACTAAGTATCGTATGGTGTTAAGCTTTTGATATAATTCAGCTAGATACTGTATTTTTTTTTTTTTTGTCACTTACTGACCTGCAGCCTTTGATACCTGGTTGTCATGCACAACTGTTTTGGCTAGTCTGCTTTCACAGGCTTGGTTTGTGTGCATCTCACAATAATGTGAGCCAATAATGTTTCAACTATAAACATTACTGGTTGGGGGAAAAGGCTTTGTGTTTTTTACATGTACTATCACGAGCTAAAGTTGAAATGCATATTCAATAGGTAATTTTAATGAAGTCCTTTCATGTCAGCTTTTTTCAAGTCTAAGTTATGTCCCAATTACTTTATTTAAAATTATTATCAACTGTCAAGTCAAAAAATTGGGACTTGAGTCTTACACTTTGTGTACACCAGCTGTGTAGCAAAAGCAGCACATCAGCAGCACAACAGGAAGAGCCTCAAACCTCTCGCACTGGATCCGTTAAGCCACAGCGCTGCTGTTCTGAAGGCATTTTGCAGTGCTCACAGCCCATTGCAGAATAATGTGCTTGCACACAAAAGTCCAAAGACCTTTCCGGTTGCAGTTATGCACTTGAAAAGTGAGTGAAGTGCCAGCTGTCATGCGGGCCCTGTAGACAATGGTATTAGTTAAGATTGAAGTTTATCTACTCTGTTAGATGTGAGACAGATGACTGAAAAAAGACAGCCTCAACACTTCCTATGTAGATAGGGGTGACTTTGTTCAGTTCATGTGATTGACTCCCCCTCATTTGCTGGGTAGCATTTTTTTTTATTCATTTTTGTTGATAAAATCTAAACAAGGCTTTTACCTCTGACCTTAAATTATGGATTAACAGAAATATGAGATAGTAAAACCGGGCAGTTGTTACGTGTTAAGCCTTAACCACATGTACATTAAGAGACCGGAACCTTGAGTTTGCCTACAGCTTATTTGTAAGTAGCATTTATTGATATTTTCAGAAATAAAGTACAAGGTTAACAGTGCAATTTCCGAGGCTAAGAGGCCATTAAGTAGTGTGACAATCAATAAGACTCGAATTACGTAACCAATTAACATAGGTTGGATACAGAATTTTTCTCTCTGCTATCAAGCAGCCTGATGCTGCTGTTCATTTAGCTAATGCAGGAGCAGTTATGGACAGTTAACACATTCTCTCGACCACTCTGTGGATTTTTTTAATGCCCTTAGTAGCGACTTCTGGCCAGCCAAAGAAGCTTTTACGCTTGCTCCTCAGTCTCTTTAAGCATAAACCAAAGTGGCTGTGCTATTTCTGGATACGTTGAGCAATGATCGCCATTTCGTTGAACTATTCCTTTAAGCATATTAAGTAAACAGTAAAAGAAACACACACATCCCTAAAAGCTCCAGCAGTCCAAGTCCAACTCCTTAATAATCTGTGGGACATTTGCAGGTTTCACATTTTAAGACCCTCTAAGATTCATTTGAGATCTGTAATCTGTGTTTGTTGGCTGAGAAGGCATAACCACTACAATTTTGAGTGGAAGCCTAATTTATTTTTACAGCCTGGTTCAAAAACCTGAAAACAAGACCTTTGCAGTATAAGTTATGAGGTACTATATCTGACTCATAAAGCTGGTGCACTTTTTCAGCTCTTATTGTAGTTCAATTCAGTTCACTTTATTGACCACAGAACTAAGTAGGTACAATTTTATTCCAGTCCAGTGTAAGCATTTAAAAGTAATATTAGAAAGACTATATGCAGTTAGTATAATAAATTGTTGTAAGTATATTTATATTTTTGGTATTTTAATCTTTTTTTTCACTGCCGTATGACTTTTCCTCTGCAACATCCTTAGTATCCATGAAGATCAATACCCTCATTCAATGTAATATTATCTGTTGCTGCTCCTTTTAGTTTAATGGTAGCTATGATTGGTTATTTTTTTTACAAACCCTGCCTCTTTCAGGTGGAAACACTCATAGTTGGATGGGAAAGTCTGGACTTACCGTTAAAGTTAGGTTTGCCAGGAAGCTACACTTTTGAACCAGCATGCACGATGCCAGGGCCCCGGCATTTGTACATCTAAATTGAATTAAGCCATAATTAATGTCATTAGTGTTACCTGTGTCAAATGTTCACTGAGAGAAGGCCAAATGTCACACAATGTAACATCCAGTAGAAATGCAGAACCCACAAATTAATGCTAAATTAACTTTGGAGGGAGATTTTGCATTATTTGAAATAGGAGTTTCTTACCTAGCTGCCAAAATACAATAGGTTAGTATAAAGTGTTTATAGTGAGGAACTGTGGAATTGGCCTTACTTTTGGATGTGTTGTTATGAAAATGTAATTGGTGACCACGAGTCAACATATATTAACTTAAACCTACCAAACCAGACAATCTTGAAGGCTAACATTTTAAACTCTGTATTGTTGTCAAAGTCAACATTCTGGTATTGTGTCAATATAGTTCAAGCCTGCAGTGACTAAACTGTTTAATTCAGATTCATCGTTCCTTTTTTTTTTTTGTCTGGTGTCTGTCTCTTTTTTTTTTTTTTTTTCTCTCCCACAGGTAGCAGTGGGTCTCTCAAGGGCAGAGCCATGGGTGCGTTCCTGGACAAACCCAAGACAGAAAAGCATAATTCACATGGTGAGGGCAATGGCCTGCGCTATGGGCTGAGCTCCATGCAGGGCTGGCGGGTGGAGATGGAGGATGCTCATACAGCTGTGTTGGGACTTCCTGCTCCTGGTATGACTAACTGGTCGTTTTTTGCTGTGTATGATGGTCATGCTGGTTCGAGGGTTGCCAACTATTGCTCTAAGCATCTTCTGGAACACATAATCAGTGCTAGCTTAGGGGCCAGAGGGACACAAGGCTCCCAGGCTGGTTCAGACAGTTCCAGCAGTGACCCTCCAGCGCAAGTTCCTCCTACAGTGGAGGCTGTGAAAGCCGGGATCCGGACAGGCTTTCTGAGGATTGATGAGCACATGCGCAGCTTTTCTGATCTTCGAAATGGCATGGACCGTAGTGGCTCCACGGCAGTGGGAATCCTCCTGTCACCAGAACATTTCTTTTTCATTAACTGTGGTGATTCTCGAGCTGTTCTGTACCGCAATTCACATGTGTGCTTCTCCACACTTGACCACAAGCCCTGCAACCCACGTGAGAGAGAGCGCATCCAGAATGCTGGTGGCTCAGTGATGATTCAGAGGGTTAATGGGTCACTGGCCGTATCAAGAGCCTTGGGGGACTATGATTACAAGTGCGTGGATGGGAAGGGCCCCACAGAGCAGCTGGTGAGTCCTGAACCAGAAGTGTTTGAGATGGTTCGGGCCCCAGAACAGGATCAGTTTGTGATCTTGGCCTGTGATGGCATCTGGGATGTCATGTCCAATGAGGAGCTGTGCGACTTTGTAAAATCTAGGCTTGAGGTGTCTGATGACCTGGAAAGAGTCTGCAATGAAGTGGTGGATACCTGCCTGCACAAGGTGTGTATACATTTGTTTTGAACATGACTTTTGTATGTTTTTGCTGTGATAGCTTCTGTTTGGTAATGGATAATAGGGATTAAAATCTTTGGAATCTGGCTGAATCAAGTCCTCCAAGAAACCGCTTTGCCAGAATTACTTTTTTAAGTTATTGTGTCACCAAAAAGGCCATTTGAAGTCAAACCGATTAACTGTTACTAGCTATACATCTATAATGGCCCAGGCGCAAAACTAAATGGTCCCTCAAATAAAAATAGCAGGGGAAAGTGAGATTGGTTGGGCAGTTTTAGAACATACAAAGTACAAATGCCAACAATGCAAGTACAAACTTTTAATTTTTAAGTATCAAATAATTGCCTTCTGTACTATTGAAAGATAGCTGTAAAAATTTAGCAGGATTCCTCATTAACCCTGAACAGCAGCTTAGGTATGTTTGAATTCAGTAGATTTAAATATTGGATGGAAAAACAGCATTATATATGACAGTATATTTATTTATTTATTTTGTCCTTACTGCCTCAGCTACTCAGTTGTGAGCTGCAGTACATACTTTTCCTTTACTTGTCCCCAGGAAACCATCTTCACTGTTTCTTTCAGCGCTACACAATAACTCCTTCTCTTACCTGCTCTTTCTTCGTTCCTCTCTCCTCCCATCCAACTTAGGGGAGTCGGGATAACATGAGTGTTGTGTTAGTGTGTTTGCCCAACGCTCCCAAAGTGTCAGAGGAAGCTGTGAGGAAAGATGCTGAGCTCAACAAATATCTGGAGTCTCGAGTGGAAGGTGAGAATGGATGGATGGAGAAAAAGAACCAATGTTTACTTATGTGCAAACAGAACGGAGTTGTTCAATATTAACATTTTTGTTGCTAAGTTACATAATCCCTATTTAGTTTTTCTGGAGTATCTGGAGTATTCAGATTCTTTCTGTGGCTTAAAATGAATGTTTGGTCATTTAATTTAAGGAGGTTCATGGGAAAAAAAATGCACTTTGAAAACTTGACAATGACTGGAACACATGAGTTAGTGTCATGTGTTAAGCTGTGTATGCTTTTAGAACCACTGTGGGTTTACATTCTTATTTATAATAAATTACCTATAAACCCCAAATACACCTATTAATACTGTTGTTTAAAAAGGTGTACAAAAAAAAAAAAAGGTCTTTATCTTTCATCCTACTAAGCTTTTTTTCCTGGAAACACAGTATATTTCTCCACCTGAAGCTGTGTATCATATCTGTATGTGTTTTCTCCACTTACTGACCCTGCCACTCTCTATGGTCTAACCTCCAGCCAAGTTAGCTCTGTCTCACAGCAGAAGAATGACACCATCATGACCTCCTTTTCCATTTCAGAAAGCATCTCTCCTCTTTATTCCCTGTTTGCTCCTCTCCTCCCTTTTCCCTCCCTAAACACATCTTTTTCTTCCCTCCCTCGCTCAAACATTCCCTGTCTTGTTTGGATGGATTCCCTGCCCTCGTCCTGTCTTTCTGTCCTTTTCTTTCTCATTACATACATTATTTTTTCTCAGGATGCATGAGACCCTCTGATAAACACGGTGCAACTTTTCTAGTCTTTGTTGGTTATGTCAGCTCTCTTTCCTTACTATTGTTGTCTTGTGTAAAACCGGGGCTGGTCAGCTGTTTCAGATTTTGGCCAAACAAGAAAATATATTCTTAAACTCTGAAACTAGGTAAAATTAATCCTTACACTTATCTTGTTTTTACCAACCTGCTACTACTTTTGTCTTGATCCACAGAATGGGAAAACCTGGGTCTAGTATTTGGAAGATAGGTTGTAATATCCACATTAAGAATGTGTAATGCAGATGGTAAAATGAAAGAGGTCGTTAATGTGTATAATACAGTAAATTAATGTTTGGTGAATGTATTGATAGGCACTCCAAAGTTCAGGGTAAAATAAAGGTACTCAAAAGTTCTGTTCGCGTGAAGCAGAATAGATGTTTGGCTTCAGGTACTGTACAATACTGATAGAAAGAAAGTGGGAGCAGAAAGAGAGAAATAGAGAAAGAGGGAAAGGAATGCTCTGGCTGAACATTGACCTGGCCTCATGCCACTCTCATCTCAGTTTCAGGCCTCTTTCTGTCACCATCTCTCTCCCTCTCTCCGTCTCAGACACACTCTCGTGTCCACAGATTCACTTGTATGGTTTCCATATCTCCTTCCTTTCTCCTTCATTTATCACATTTTTGGTCTCTTTCCTCTATTCTCCTCTCCCTCTCCTATCTTTCCCCAGCTGTTCTTGGCTATCACTAGCTCTGTTAATACTGACTTGTATAACAACATGCCTGGTGTTGTTTTAGAGATGCTGTCTCGGCCGGGGGAGGAGGGGTTTCCGGACCTGGTAACAGTGATGAGGAACTTGTCTACTGACAGCGGCATGCCCCCCCTGCCACCAGGGGGAGGCCTTGCCAGCAAGTAAGGACCACAGCCCTCAAAGGGATGCTATGTTATTTCATCACAGGCATCATAAACATTTGGAATAAAAATATAAAAGGGCAAGGAAAGCTTTGTCAAACCTTTGTATGTCTCGGCTGATCAAAAGCTTCAAAAAGACATCAATTGGCCAGAATAGAGGCAATGTTAAAATGTACTAATAATGTTAAAAAAACAACAAAAACAACCCCCAAAAAACAAATAAAAAGTTATCTAGTATGCGTATGCTCTGCCCAGGTACTGATTTTTGAATGTCACCCTAGGAATACAGTAAAGTTTGCAGTCATCAAAAGACTAGCCACATGTTTTTCTTTTTTCACAACTGCTCCTTACTGTACTTTGTTCTTCCACCTATGCCCTCTTTTGTTACTTTGGATGGTTTGAATTGAATAGCTCAAGAGACCTAATCACATTTTTGTATCCGTATTCTTCCTGCAGACGCAGTGTTATTGAAGCAGTATACAACCGTCTCAACCCATACAGGGAGGAAGATGGGGTGAGTGTCAGTATATGTGATGAATGAATGAGCTTTGTCCTTCTTTGACCATTTATAAAACACGTGCATACAAATATTATGCTTAAGTCTTGAGGCTACATAACTCATCTGAGATAGCAGCTTTCTTTTTGTGTAGTTTCAGTGGTGTCTGAAAAGCTTTTACACTTTCCTTGATTCATTCCGTCTGGTGGACCATGCTGGTGATTTTGTGTGTACTGTATATATTTTTACACCCAAAAGTCATTGCATATGAAGTATTAAAATTGATCTCCAAGTGGGGCACTCCTTTTTTTTTTTTTGGGCTTTCCCTTCTCTGTGTTTTCCCTGTCCTAACACAAAGCTACCCCAAAGGATTCTTAAGCTAACACTTTTTGGATCAGTCTGCATTTATTAGACACCAAAGCAATATACAATACCACACACAGGCATCTGCCACTGGTACTTGAACAGTGTTCCCCTTTTTGAGGATGGGTCTATGGTTTATAAAATTGTAAGCATACTTTTTGCTGCTGCAAGTCAGATGTGGCTCTGCATCCTTCAGCTTCATGCTGCATTCTTGTATTGTTAGAAATATTGGAAATAAAAGCGTAGGCCTGAAAAGTGGCTCTGAAACATTTGTTGCTTGCTCCTTCATTGAGAATGGTAGCTGTAGTCAGCTTTTTGCCGATTTCATTGCAAGCCAAGTATCAAAATGTCAAAAATACTTTTCAAACAATCGCTGTTACATTACCCTCTTCTTTACTGTCTGTCCCTATGCTCAGTATGTGCCAGAAACCCAAATATACAGCTTCGGTATGTCTCTAGTGCAGTTTGTTGTTTAACTTTGTAGCCTGCAACCATGTTTGTTGTGAACAAGTAGTTAGTAGTTCTCAATTTATTTGAGGTAAATATATAGGCCGTGGCCACTAGTTCAGAATTTGTGACACTAAGGAGTCTGTACATGTTGGCATCATACTCCAGCAAGTTGTGTTTAAGCATGTATCTTGCCCATAGATTTGGAAATACACTCTTGCGTGCCAGCAAGTTTTACAGAAACATGCTCTCTCTGACATAATAGCACCTCTGCGGTCCTGGTACTTTCTGTTGTTTTATTGGATGAGTGGTTACATGTATAAGTGTGTGGATGTGATTTTCAAATGATGGATCAGATGGGTCTGTGAGGGAATAGCACACTGAGATGCCACTGTGACAGTCTTAAGAATTGTTAACATTGCAGTGTCATTATAAAGCTCTGTCCACTTGTTTCTTTGCTGTTATGTCTGGTGTGTGTGTGTGTGTGTGTGTGTGTGTGTGTGTGTGTGTGTGTGTCTCTGTCTCTGTCTCTCTCTGTCTCTCTGTTGGTGATGGACATAGCAAAAGTGCTGAGATGGAAACTGACTCCTAAAATGAATCTGTGTGTGTGTGTGTGTGTGTGTGTGTGTGTCCGTGTGTCCGTCCTTCTATGGTTGTGTGGACAAATTTGGTTTTAAACCATAGTTGTGAAGAAATGTTGGTCCTCACACCTTCAAAGGGCTGTTTGAGGGTTAGGACTTGGTTTTCGGGTTCAGTTTAGAATTAGGGTTAGGGTTAGGCATTTATCTCTGATGGTTAGGGTAAGGGGCTAGGGAATGCATTTTGTCAGTGAGTGTCTTCACACCTAACTTAAGACAAGTACAATGGGATGAAAAGTTTGGGAACCCCTGGTCAAAATTTCTGTAACTGTGAACAGATAAGTGAGTAGAAGATGAAGTGATCTTCAAAAGGCAAACAGTTAAAGATGAAACACTCTTTTCAACATTTTAAGTGAGATTAGTGAATTATTATTGTTTTGTTCAATTTTAGCTTTAAAAAAAGGAAATGAGCACCATAAAAAAGTTATGAGCTCTCAGATAACTTTTACCAAGGTCTAAGACCTTAATTGGCTTTTCAGCTCTATGGCTTGTTCACAGTCATTGTTAGGGAAGGCCAAGTGATGCAAATTTCAAAACTTTATAAATACTCTGACTCCTCAAACCTGGTCCCAAGAATCAGTACCCAAGGGCTCCTCTGAGCAGCTGCCCAGCACTCTGAAAATCAAAATAATTGATGTCCACCAAGCAGAGAAGGCCATAAGAAGATAGTAAAGTGTTTTGCAGGAAGCTGTTTCCTTAGTTCTAAATGTAATTAAGAAATGGCAGATAACAGGAACGGTAGAGATCAAGTCGAAGTTTGGAAGACCAAGAAAACTTTAAGGGAAAACTGCTTGTAGGATTCCTAGAAAGGCAAATCAAAAGCCCCATTTTACTGCAAAGGATCTTCAGGAAGATTTAGCAGACTCTGGAGCGGTGATGCACTGTCCTACTGTGCAGTACCACCTGTACAAATATGACTTCCTTGGAAGAAGACCTTCCCTGCATCTTCAACTCGAAATTCAGCATCAGAAGTTTGCAAAAAGGTACATCTAAACAAACCTGATGCATTTGGAAACAAGTCCTGTGGACTGATGAAGTTAAAATAGAACTTTTTGGTTGAAATGATCAGAGGTATGTTTGGCACAACGCCTCTCCAACTATTAAGCACAGGGGGGGATTGATCATGCTTTGAGCTTGTGTTGCAGCCAGTGGCACATGAGAGCATTTCACTGGTACTGGGAATAATGGATTCAATTAAAAACCAGCAAATTCTGGGAGCAAACATCACACTGTCAAAAAGCTGACAATGAAAAGAGGATGGCTTCTACAACAGGATAATGATCCTAAACAAACCTCAAAATCCACAATGGACTACCTCAAGAGGCAAGCTAAAAGTTTTGCCATGGCCCTCACAGTCCCCCGATCTAAACATCATCGGAAATCTGAGAATAGACCTCAAAAGAGCATTGCATGCAAGAGGGCCCAATAATCTCACAGAACTAGAAGCCTTTTGCAAGGAAAAATGATGACTCTTTCCTGGCCCTTTTCCTCTTTTGTAATTTTGAAACTGTAAAAGATGGACAAAAAAAAAAAAAACTTGCTTAAAATATTAAAGAAATTTAAACTTTATGCTTTTTTGAAATCTTCTACTTACTTAACTATTCACAGTACCAGAAATTATGACCAGGCGGGCCCAAAATTTTTGTGTGTGCGTGCGTGTGCGTGTGTGTGTGTGTGTGTGTGTGCGTGCGTGCGTGCGTGGTCTCCTGTTGGGCAGCTTGTGTTGGAGGTGAGGTGTTGTCTCAGCTTTTCTGCATGGACGCAGAGTTACTGTGATTGTGACTGTGTATTACGCACACATGCTCACACATGGGAGGATATTATCTACTCTGCTTAAAGCCACTATGTGATTATAGCATCTTTCAAATTATGGTGATGACATTTTTGCAGAAAAATGTGTTGCTGTTTGTGATGCCATTCTAAGTGTTGTCTTTTTTTGACATCACCTGGGGTGCTAACATGATAAATTTCCAAATTCTACACATAGTGGTTTTAAGTTGATTTTAATTGTAATCATAAGGTTTAAGGAATTCTGTAATTTTAAGGATTGGCTAGCATTTCTAGTTTTTTGTGTTAAACTGGTGAGGACTGTAAGTTACACAATTACACAGCAGTTAACAGCACATTGTTTTTTCTTCAATTAAAGGTGTTATCAGTAAAATATGGCTCTCACTAACCTCTCATGGCTGATTTGAGAAACTGCAACATGGGGGGTTTGTGGAGGAGCACAACCCCCTAAGTTTAGTAGTTTTATAAGATTTCACCAACAAACGTCAAGATTACCGCCTGTTAGATAACTTGTATCGTTCTTCAGAGGAAAAAAAAAAAAAAACAAGGGTGCATGTCATAACATTGTTTAGTGAAGATAGATATATATAGTAAATTTTACACTTCCAAGTAATCATGTGTACACTGAGTCCAAACTGCCTCAGGTGAGGTGGTGCTACAGTACTACAACTCACAGTAAAAACTGAAGTTAGACTGACTCACATTTAAAGTTTTATCTACCGTACTTATTTTGTTCCTGTATAAACTGAAAGGGCAACATAATTAGCAATATTGTTAGTGATGTTAGTGAGTCCTCTAATGCGTTGACAAAAAACATCATCTCTTGTAATCTCTCTAATGTTGGCTTCATCATAGTACTAGTAAGTCGTACTTTTGGACCTACCCAAACCCAATGTCTCTTGAAATCCCTTTTCAAAAAATGGGACCCCGAGGACAGACAGACCTAGTCCATAATAGATCCAAAGACATTTAAAACAGATCCAATATGTGAACCGCCAGAACGGACCAAAATCGAGAGCGAGCTACTACGCTACTTGTAGCGTGATGCTCCACCGATGAGCGGCAGTTGTCGAAAAGGGTAACAAGATGTAATCGAAGCGAGAAAAGAATGACAACCGACAAACCCCTGTTGATACGTTTTGTGCGATAAAGCTACAAAAAAATTACTGATGACACCTTTAACTTAAAAAAACCCAAAAGCTTTGCCCTCTGTTAAAGGGGGGGAGAAAAAAAACCCCAACTAAAATAATAATCAAAATATGCCGAGCAAATGGTGCGTGGTAAAGTAAACACCTAAAAACACACACTCACACACATTGTTGAGGGATGTATCGATTTGTCTAACTGTGTGTTCACCCTCTGATTAACGCAGCCCTCCTGTTTCATTTGGTAAGTGATCACATATCACATATATTACTGTTACACCCCTCCCCCCTTCTTCCAACGCCTCATCTACACACATACATACAACCACACATACACACGCTCGCACACATTCTTACAGGCATGTAAGTAGCGACCTGTTACGCATATTCCCCTGTCACTCCTTCATCAGTCTATACTCCCTGCTCTGATCTACTGTCTAGCATGTGGAGCTCCATTTTTAGAGTCTAAGGTGTGTGTGTGTGTGTGTGTGTGTGTGTGTGTGTGTGTGTGTGTGTGTGTATATATGGGTGTCTGTGTGCAGACATGACTGTCCAGGTTTCACAAGGATGAGTGGTTGTTTCTGGTCCTGTCAGTCCCTCTCTCACGTCACACGCACAGAAACACGCATGCACTGGCCCTACACGCATGCATCGCTGTCTCTCACTCAAGTCTTTCCACAACTGCACGCAAGCATATAACAGTCTCCGTTTCTGTGTCTCTCCCTGCGATAAGACGAAAGGCCTTGGAATTGTTGTGTTGGCATACTGCTGCAGAAAAACCCTACACACTGAGGTTGAAAGTGTGCCCTGGCTTACTCTGCTAATGTAACTGTTTTCCACTTTATTTTATCATTTTTTTTGTTGTGTTGATCATAGGAAAACCTGACCTTCGGTCCAGGTTAGGGAGCAAAATCACTGAATGTTAATGTCAACATTGTGATTCTACACTGGATAACAGTCTGCCCTCTTTTCCCCCCCGTCACCGTGCTTTCCCTCCTTTGTCTTGTTTTCCTTATACCTCTTATTCTGCCTTCCCCCATCTCTCCCTTTCCTTTCATATTTTACTTTTCTATTCCTTTCTCTCCTCATTGTCTCTTCCCCTTCTCTTGGTGGCTTTCCTCTTACAGAGCGGAGCTGATTTGGAGTACCACTGGTAGCTGTCCAGCGCAACTGCCTGATCCAAAAAACAGGACCACTTTTCCACACAAGATCACATCTATAGTCACCTTTTAATTTTTAAACACCCCCCCCCCCCAACACTGAGAGATCAATCCAAGCAGAAATCCTGGTTTTAAAAACACACAATACATCCAACGTGGAGGACTGCAAAACAGATTTGGTTGGTTCTTTTTATAGAACAAAATGGGGAAAAAACAGGAACAACTGCTTCACTGGTATACAGTATATATATCATAGGAGAGGCAAACAAGCACAGTTTCTCTTGCCCCTTGTTTTCTTGCTGTCTTTGCAGTGGTTGTTTTTTTTTGTTTGTTTTTTGTTTTTTTGGTGGCTCGACAGAGACACAGGAGCAGCCCTGCTTTGAACGCTTTGGGGTTCTATGGTGCCTTGCTCAGAACTGAGAGAGAGAGGGGAGGACTTCACAACAGCCAGCCATGACCAAACCAGCCACTCATGGATGTTTTAGGGGGTTGTTGGCTGCGTTTTTTGTTTAATTTGTTTTTTGTTTTTGTTTTTGTTTGTTTGTTTGTTTTTGGGGCATTATTTGTTTTGAAGTGTGAACTTTACTTGCACCTGACTGGTAGCCAATCAACCACACAGGCCTGTGATTCCCACACAACTTAAGTTTGTCCAGCTCAGGCAAGCTTGGGTTTCTAGGCATTACTAGTCCTCAAACGGGGCCCGACACTTCACCTGCCCTTGCACCCGGCTCGCTGGAGAAAGCCTCACAGAAGTCCCAGGTTTAAAACTCCCAAAGTCCTCACTTTTCAAAGACCTCTAGGTTAAAGCCTCAAATTCAGCGCCGCAGAGCTCCATTGATCCTGAGGCTACACACCTGATCACAAGGGGAACGCTCATGAGAGAACCAAGTCTGTCTAGGAACAAATGTCAGTTTGGCTCCTCCAAACTAAAACAAGACCAAACAGTTTAAACTCAAGTGTGATGACTCTACTTGCACATCTCTGCTCACTTGCTCTCCTCATCTCTTAAAGGATGTTATCAAACAGATGATTTCTCACTTTTCCTCTCTGTCTCTCTCTCTTTTAGCTTTCTCTGTTTCTTCATATGACAGAAGAGACTCGGCTGCCATTTGGATTTGGCAGACATGGCCAGAATCATGTTGTTGTTTAAGAGATAGAAAGATAGAAATTATATGTAAAATTTCTCTCTCCCTCTCTACATACATACACACATAAATACATACATACATACATACATACATACATATCTTTTATATATATATATATATATATATATATATATATATATATATATTGTGTGTATGTGTATATGTATGCGTGTATATGTGTATGTGTATATGCGTGCGTGTGTGTATATGTGTATGTGTATATGTGTATGTGTATATGTATGCGTGTATATGTGTATGTGTATATGTATGTGTATATATATATATATGTGTATATATATATATGTGTATGTGTATATGCGTGTGTATGTATGTATATTTGTATATGTATATGATGCATATATGTGTGTGTATGCATATGATGCATATATATGTGTGTGTGTGTGTATGCATATGATGCATATATATGTGTGTGTGTGTATATGCATATGACGCACATATATGTCTATGTATATATATATGTGTGTGTGTGTATATATATATATATATGTATGTATAATATAAAAATCCAAGTTGTACACAGAGTGTTCCCACACAACAGCGTTCCAAAGACAGGGTTTGGGGTAAAGGGATTCCAGCATCACAACCTTCCTCTTCCTCCTCCTCTCTCAACATACAGTATGTTCACATACAATCCTGCTTGCGCTACAACTGGCCTTTTTTTAACCTCTCAAATATCCTGTGTTAAAAAAACAAAAAACAAAACAAACAAAAAAACAAATAATGCCTTTTCTTTTTTTAATTTCTTTTTTTTAATGTTTTTTTGTGTATATGGCTTTTCAGAGAACTGTGGCTGTGGTCCTATTACAGGTGGATTAGGAAACATCAAGGGGAGTTTGAAATATATATTGTACAGCAGGATAGGGGAGAGAAGTAGGTTTTTGGTGTTTCACTGTATGAAGTAAGGGAGGGAGACTGTGGGAGAGACGACACTCAGAACTGTGTTCATACTGAAATTGCTCTCCTGAATTTTTCCACAGTTACCTTCATAGACTTTTCCTCAAAGAAACAGGGCGGTTGCTGGGAAAGCCCTGGTTTGACTCTTTGGATTGACCAAGAGTCCGTTTCATTTCTGTCGACCCAAGCACTAAAAATGATTGAAACCTCAGAAGCAAATATTTGTCAGAAAAAAAAACAAAACTCTTCAGTCTTTTTGAAATAAATGTGTGCATAGACAAAGTGGATACACATACTTTGAGTGTGTATTCTTTTCTGTAGATGCATTTAAAAGAGGCTCTAAATATATACACAACTGTTATATACACTTTTTTTCAATAATTCATTGGCAAATTCATTTTGCTTTCTGAAGTGGCAGTATTGAAAGAGAATAGGCCTAAAAGAGCTGGCTGGTTAATGTTCTTGTGATACACTTGCTCTTGGTGCCATATGACAAAGAGGTACTTGAATGTGTAGTTCTTTTGCAGTTGCGTTGTTTTAATGGGATGATTGATTTTTCTTTCTTTGTGGTGGAGGGAGTGGGACGGGTGGGATCTCTGTAGTTGTACATGTTTTGTGCTCGAGGGATGTTTTGTGTGAGTGGGAGATGTACTGGGCGGGTGGGGATAATGCGGGCGTGTTCAGTGTGGTGGAACACAATGTTCGAGAAGAAAGGTGACGGTAAAAGTACAAGGTAGAGAGAAGTGGAATGTATAGCAGGATATTTTTCTTTTAATTAGACTGAAATCCAACCCAACATAGTGAATGTTTTTCACTGCGTCTAATTTGATATTGTTCCTGAAATACTTTATTTCCAAAACTCATGTTTCCTGACTTTTAACATTGTATAAGATTTGACCACACTGAACACAAACCCTGGGTTTAGATGTATGTTTAAGCTATATCAGACACTGGGCTAGAAGAGGAATTAAGGGAGGGAAGGAGGGAGAAACATTTATTTTTCTGAATGTAATTCTTCATTATTCACACTGATTCCACTGCATGGACTGAATACAAGCAGCACTGCAGCATCACATTCTCTCCTCATCAGTCATTTCATGACAGAACAAGCTCTCTTTGCTCCCTTTTTTTGGGGGGGAAAAAAAAAAAAGACGACAAAAAAACTAGATACTCTATTCCACAACCAGAATAATGATCAAGACTCATATGGGAGGACCTTTCAGTTTCTCGAAGGAGACTTTGCAGGTTTGATGATGCCTGAATGATTTGACCCTGACTTTGTTGCCTTGCTTTCCGGACCTGTTAAGTAAAGAGAGTTTTACAAAGCATACTGTCTCCTGAACCTGTCAGTTATTCTGGGCTGACTGCGAGGACGCCAGCAGGGAGACGAGAATTTGGAGGCGGCTACGGAATGGCAAAACAGCATAACACAGACATGACATTCCTCACGTGGGCTTTTTAGGATGGAGATGAACCCTAGCACTCTTTGCCACCACCTGCTGTGGTCTCTGGTCACTCTTCACATGCATACTGTTAGACAGTTGTATGATAGTTATGATAAATTCCTCACTCGTTTTTATTTATTCCAGTGCTTTTTAGCTCCCATAAACATGCTGTATTTTTGAAGACAGACCGAGGTAAATATAAGCTGGTGTGCGGTTGAGAGTGATGTATGACCCCCTCACCTTCACCGTTGACCTTTGAGAAGACTAAAAGAAGGTGAGGTTAATGAGACACCCCGGGCATTCACCATCCCTTCTTCCTGTACTAATTTCCCAGTGTGCTATTGTGATGTTACAGACCATACAGTGAACATAAATGTCAATAAAAGATGGATTTAAGTTTAAACTGCTATGCTTTTTTTCAGTGCCACAGTGTAAGCATTCACTGTTCAGTACAACACGAGAAGAGTTGTGCTTTTATTTTTTATTTTTTTTTATATCCTGAGACAGATTTGTGCAATTGCTTTGTTAAAATGTCTCTCAGAAGTACAATAATAGCACTTATGGGGGGGGGGGGGGGCACCACAAGAAAACCTAAGACCATTTATTAATGTCATACTAATTTAAAACTGCAAACCTGATGACTTATTAGAAAGTGTGAAACCTTAAGTGCTTATTAATGCTTTACCAACATTTATAACTGCATTATAACTGAATAGAAACACAGCCATGTAATAAAAACAGCTCCTAGCGTCAACGTTTCACATTTACTGTATCGTTCTCTTTACATTTGTACTATTTCAAATTTTGCATGCGGATCAACAGCCAGTCAGACTCTTTGTGTAAGTTAATAAATGGTTATATGATAACAAGTCTACAGTTGTAAATGTCAATAAGCGGTTCGCAAATGGATGTTGGTCCAGATCCCCTGCACCCCTTTTACAGAGGGTAACTTGCTCAAGCAAAGTCTCCTGCTGGAGGAGGATTGTCCTCAACTTTTCCAAACCTCGGTCTTACCAATGGCTTACAACTGATCTACAAAGCGTTAGAAGCCCAAAGTAGATACCGACCATTAGAAAACGCCATCGGTTGCAGTTTGCAAACCCTTTATGAATGGTGCCTTATCCTGAAGTGGCACAGAAGCAAGTGAAGGGCACGAACACTGGTTCCAGCCTACACTGCAACGGGAAATGCTAATCTCCAGCCATGCCTACCCAACTCCCCACTTTCCCACACTCCACTGGCGACACTGCTCGCCGTGTGTGTGTGTGTGTGTGTGTGTGTGTACTATGACCCTCTCAGAGCAGTAAAATTACTTCATACTGACTTTGAATTCCTCAGTCTTTGTGAAGTACAACTGAACCAACACGGTTTGCTTTCAGGTGACCCTCAATCAGGTGAGTTTTAAAAAAAAAATCAAAAAAAAAACAACCCCACACCGGCGGCATGGAGCTGGGGGAGTGCACCAGAAACCCCGGGTATAAGGATGTGGAAGATGTCGGGTCAGCGGCCGAAAGCATCCGCGCCGAGCCCGCGGAGAAGCCGGACCCGATCGCGGCCGAGGAGTACACGCAGCTCACGACGTACGCCGGGATGCCCAAGGAGGTGCTGCTGCTGTACTCCTCTCAAGCCCGGTACCGGGTGCCCCGAGAGATCCTGTTCTGGCTGACGGTGGCCTGCGCCCTGGCGCTGGTGGCGCTCACCGTCACGGTGATCGCGCTGTCTCCGCGGTGCCTGAGCTGGTGGCAGGCCTCCCCGGTGTACCAGATCTACCCCCGCTCCTTCAAGGACTCGGACGGCGACGGGGTCGGGGACCTCAAAGGTTAGGTGCCCCCGATCCTGCTGCATGCTCTGATAAAGAACACTACGGACGGAGGTCAAAAAGATGTTTTTCATTAAGCCTCGTTTTCCATTTGTTTTTCTTCAAACGCGATTGCCAGTACAGTACTTGAGTAAATGTACTTAGTTACTTTCCAAGTGTCGAAATCCGGACTTTAACCATGTTCGGTAGGCTACTTGTGCTTTACTCGAGTATATTCAATTTCAGAGGGACATGTTGTACGCGTCGTTACAGATTAAATGCCCCGCACACTCCTGCAGGTACACAGGTATTTTCTGTTATGTGGGTGGAAACATTTTTCAGGACCTTGGGAGCTCCATCATTTAAAACTTTGAAAGGGGCAATTCTGCAAAAATGAGTACTTGTATGTTAGATACTTCAGGCACATTTTACTGCCAGTACTTATGTACTTTTCCTCAAGTAGAATTTTAAATGCAGGACTTTTACTCGTAAAAGAGTATTTTTTCAGTGGTGGAGAGTAAGTGCATTTACTGAGGTATAGTACTTGAGTACAATTTTGGTTTTTACTTTACTTGAGAAATTCCATTTTAAGCTACTTTATACTTCTACTCCGTTACACTTTGGAGGCAAATGTTCTACTTTTTACTCCACAACATGAATTTTAAAGCTTCGGCAACTAGTTGCTTTGAAGACACAGATTATTAATACAAACTATAATCAACAAATGAATTATGATGTGTTATTATAGATGAAATGACCCAGCAGTATAAATAGTAGTTAATATTAGTCCTGCCTTAACTAGCTGCATCATTAAAGAAATTCATTAGTACAGTAATGCATAAGTAATTATAATACAGTAATATTTTATTCTGCATAATGAGTACACTACTTTGACTTTTGGTACTTCATTTATTTTTCCTTAAGAAATTTTGAGCACTTCTTCCACCAGTACTGCATGTCTTATGACAGCTCAACAACATGACGGTAAACGTCATCTGCGTCCTGCAACAGGGACCCAAACAATTGTTAACAGTTTATAACTTGTAGCTAACAACCTTATCCATGGGTGATAAGTCCTTTACCAATGCTTTACACAGTAATCATAAGCATCTATCGAGAATGTTTTTTTTTTTTTTGGGTTACCAGCTTGTGAAAAAATCCCCCAAGCTAAATGTTTATCCTCCTCCAGCAGTGCACTTAATCTTTTAAAAGGTTCTTTCGTTCATCAGGTAGGCACTCTAATGGACCACCTACCTTCCGGTAAAACCTGCAGAGTATCTGGATCAAAATCCAAAATTTATCAATAATGTATTAATAACAAATCTAGACTCGAGGGTTTATTAGAAACGGGAAGCCCAAAAGCATTTGTTAATAAATTATCTACATTTATGAATGCATTATTAGCAAATAGAAAGGATAAACAACAGAGATATTAGTTACATTAGTTACAACTTGTAAACTCTTTATAAAGAGTTCCATTTTAGACATTTTGATATCAATATGTTTGATGAGCTACTGGACAAGGTGGGACATTGCTCTGTTTTTAGAAAACTGACTTCAAAATGAAAAGTTAATAAAGTGAAACTTCAAGTACGGTTAACAGCATAATTTTAAAGACATTTTCTAATTTAAAGAAAATACAGCCATTTGCACACCCACAGTATGTCTACTGTTTTGTAGAAATAATACAGTGCGATCAAGGAACAGATAGAAGTAGTGTTTTAATGGGCACCTCAGTGCTAACAGAATTTTAGTATACTTTAGTAAAGTATGCATTTAACACCCTTTTTGAGAGTGGAAGGATACGATGGTGCATAACTGCTTTTCCATTATTAAAGGACAGCCCTGTGATTTTTACTTTCACATCCCTTTCCTCATTGTTTTTTGCGAGTAGGATTTACAGCACCACACATTAACTCTACTGTTGAGTATTAACAGGTTTTTCTCTCATTTGTCTTTGAAGTTATCATTGGGACTGTGTATTGCGGTGCCCACTGTTCATCATGGTGGTGTCTCTGGTCTGGCAGGAATTCAGGAACAGTTGGATCACTTCCAGTACCTGAAGATCAAGTCAGTTTGGATCAGTCCTTTCTACCGTTCTCCCATGAAAGACTTCGGCTATGATGTGGAAGATTTCCGGGCCATCGACCCCCTCTTTGGAACCATGCAGGACTTTGAGGAGCTCCTGGCTGAAATGCACAACAAAGGTGTGTTCTTTCAGTACCCCTGTGTATATAAACGTTTGGAGGTGGTTGGTGGGAGAGGTGAAGGTGGACCATTGTGCGTTTTCTTAGGGGGGGGTAACAGGGTTGGCTTGATGGCAGAGGGAAAGTCTTTTCACTCATAATAATCCTTCACTGTTTCCACCAGGTTTGAAGCTGATCATGGATTTCATTCCCAATCATACCAGTGACCGACATCGCTGGTTTAACATGAGCCGGATGAGAGATCCTCACTACGAGGATTACTACATCTGGACTGACTGCAATGCGACCGCACCAAGACCTAATAATTGGGTTGGTATTTGCTGATGAGCTCTTCTTCTCCACCTGGTGTCTGTGTTAGTCTTTGTGTGCATTTTCACTGAACCTCTGCTGATGCATTACACTGGAATGCACAAAAGGATGATTTGTTTTGGAGAGGAGTCCAAAAAGTTTTCACTTCAGAGGGGTAGTTTCTTAATGTCTACACTTCCCAATCCCGTTTCCCTGCTCCTCTCTCTCAGGTGAGTGTGTTTGGGAACTCGTCATGGACTTACGATGAAGTTAGAGGACAATGCTACCTTCACCAGTTCCTCAAGGAGCAACCAGACCTCAACTTCAGAAACCCACGTGTCCGCCAAGAGATGACCGTAAGAGTACTTGACCACGCACTGCTCTCTCTCACACGTCACATACATTACCTCTGCCGCTGACTCATTTCTGAGAGCGTTTGTTTTTCGGTGACTAGCATGTTGTATCTCATACTGAAATCTCTGTTACTTTTGTCCTCATCTGTTTTGTCTTCTCCACTGAGCCGCAGTTGCTGAAGTATCCAAAATCATGTGTAATCTGTAGCAGTAATGTGTGATGGCTATAATTGATTACACATTAACTTGGGCTTGTTAGCCCTTGTGTGTTTTTAAGTGCTACAACACACAGCACAAAGTACAAAAGAAGGAATGGCAAACCGCGCTTGTGTGTTTATTGTGCATATTCATACTCAGTAGTCGGTTGCTGTAGTTGAATGAAAGGGCTTGTTGAAATGTTTGGAAAATACATCAATTTTGCAACATTCAAATGACACTTTAGCACTAAAGAGTCTAGTCCACATCCTCATACTTATTGTAGACACACTGTATTTTTTAATCACTTCATATTTATTATTTTATTTCAGGATATTATTCATTTCTGGCTGGGGAAGGGAGTGGACGGGTTCCGAATGGATGCAGTGAAGCACATCCTGGAGGCTGCACACCTGAGGGATGAACCACAGGTGGACCCAAACAAACCACCAGTGAGTGCTGCCTCCTCAGTTCAGTTCAGCTACCATTGTTTGTCCCTAATGGGCACTGGCTGGGACTGGCTTTGACATCACACATCACACATCGCACATTGACTAAACATGACCACCAAACGTGACAAGGTCTTTCTGATCTGCCGGACGAAATGGACCCCTCCTGAATGGCAGGGCAGGTGTAAAACTCTGCTACCAGGCACATTTAACCTCTTGTATGGCTAAGCTGCAGCTCCAATCAAATTTAATTTCAGTGACTGACATCTGAGGTAGCTGCTGCACAATTCTTGAATCTTACACAGTTGTAGTTATCAGTTTGGATAAATTGACCTTAAGAAAATAAATGTATTTAGACTTTTTTGAGGGAGACAGTCACCACCACCTCGTGCCACTGTTCTATAAGACTACTGTGGTTACTGTTGTTTGCCTTTTAGTATTTGATTAAATTCAGTTTTGCTTTTTATTATGTTTTCAAAAAAAAAAAAAAATTTTTAATTTTCTGGGTAAAATGAAAATCGTACTATTTAGCCTTCATTTGCTTTGTTGAGATGGTCAAAGGTTGTTAGGTCCGACTTTTCATGTTTAATTTTCAATAATGATGTAAGGTAACAAACAATATTCAGAAGGTCTGTTCAGTCAGTAAGGTGTGTCTAGGTTTCCTCTTTTTTTTTTTATGGTGCAAACTATACAAAAAATTACCAGAGCTACTGCTTACATTACCCGGCAGCTCTTCTTTCTCCGAGCTCAGGGGATCAAGGTTCAGTTTACTTAACAATCTCTGCTTTAACATTCAGTTATGTAATTATATTATGATTTTATTATATTGAATTCTAAAACGTGACATGTCAGAGTTCAGATTTGAACAATCTGAGAGACAAAAGCGGCATTGTGGGCAGAAGCAGCTCCACTGAATCAGTACTTTCCAGTGAAGCTAATAAAAGAACATAATCAACAGCGAAGTGGGAGAGTTCGCACTGTACATGATAATCATTCATCATTTGTTTCTGTCTTAAATGCCAGGTCATGTAGTGCTCTTCTGGAGAAAAATTTGTTCTTGGAATTCAAAGAGTTCATGATTCATGCAGGGTTAAGCTCACTAAGAAAGAGTTTTTGTTCCATGGAGACTGAAGTTATTTCTCACAGAGGAAAGATTAGTAGAAAAGAGGCATATTTTGGTGGATTAGCAAGTCACTGGGATTTACTTACCGCAGGAGAATAACACTATAATACTGAGACTAACTCGTCTACTTACTGTTGACTGAGATGTATACTCATGGCTGCAGCACCCAAACTGACCGACTTCTCATTTTTAAGCAATAAGCCATGCAAAGCTGCTTTATAGTGATGTTAGAACAAAACAAGTCAACAATTGTTAGGCACTACAGAGATGTTCATGCAACTATGGAACCACAGCATTGCAATATAGTCACATGTATCTGTTGGTTGGGATACTGAGAATGTTAGCACAGCCTTCAATACGATTCAGCCAATCATACCTGGGCAACTACTTGTGTAATGATCATTGTTTTTGTGGTTTACTGCTAATTGTAGCTTTAAATTTAGACCAACTATGTACTTTACTGGCTGATGGCTGAATGGTTTGTTCATGTGGCAACACGTCAGCTCAGTGATTAGCACCGCCCCCCTCAGTAATAATGTCCATGAATAGATTCATGGCCTGGTTCTTTCTGAGTGGAGTTTTGTATTGTCTCTGTGTTTGAGTTTCTCCCACACACACAAAAAAAACAACTAATATTGGGTGTTAATTTTCAGTTTTAGTCTGAGTATTGTCACTGTCCCTAAGGGCTAGGGCTTTCAAGACTGAAGCAGGTCCTGGGCTGGTTCCCATAAAATTGTTAACCTTGTGCTTAGCACTTGTCTTTGTGGTCACAATAGGGCCCAGTAGGTCAAATTCCCTCATGAATATAACTAAATAAGACTTCCTTTCCTGCCTGAGTGTCTTTTTACTGTATTCTGTCTTCTTGTCCTTTTGATGAAGACTATTACAACCAACAATACACCAAATACATTAGCACAAAACTTGGAACATTTTTGAACATTCCTTACTCATAACAGTACTCCTTGTTACAGAACCCAAAGTCTGTTATCACTTGGCCTCTAATCTCTCTGTATCTGGTTTCTACTGGCCTCTCACTGCACCCTGTGCTTTGGCCTGACATAGGAATACATTTATACCCAAGCTCTCCTAACTCCCAGTGGGCAGAGGAAAATACTGTCGAGCTCTGCTAATGCACTGAAGGTGATAATCTCAGGGAGAAAACTTTGCTATGAATGAACCACTACTCCCCTGCATGAACTAAATATAACACCTGACTAACACTTGAGCTACCGGTCCGGTAGGCCAGAAATCCAATAAATGCCACATTACCTCATGTTTCTTCATATTCTTTCCACTCCAGGAATCTGTAACTTCAGAGTGGGACCTTCACCACGACTACACCACCAATCAACTGGGGTTGCATGACCTGCTGAGGGACTGGAGGGCAGAGATGGACATCTACAGCCGTGAGCCTGGCAGATACAGGTATTCGAACTATTATATACAACAATGTTAGGGTAATAATTGAGACTGGCAGTGCTCTCACCTACTTAATGTGCAGCTGCACATGATGATGATGAAATTAACTTCACATAACTCATCATTAAAACTTAATTTCTTTTGCATGTTATGCCTTCTGCATTAATTTTAAACAGTCTTGTGTATTGTATGGTGTCACACCTGTGTTGAACATTTTACTTACAACTACAGGGTTTTCGGTAATGCAACAGCATCCAGGAGAAATATACCTCTATTTCACTACTGTCTATGTTGGAAATTACATTAAGTTGATATAACGTACCAAGGTAGTACAAAATCCAAGATAATAATAATAACTTGCAATATTAATATCACATTTTAGTACTGAACTAATAAATCTGTTGGATAAAAGCCAATAAGCTTAAATGAGTCTGACATGATATGGCAATAATCCTGCTTTCTGTGTGAAAGAGTTCACCAGAGTTCACAAGGATGAGTTGCCAGTCATTGGTTGTGGATAAGTTTGCATGTTATCATACACAACATATGTTCTTTCTGCACTCCAGGTTCATGGTGACAGAGTCATATGATTACCATGAGGTGGACAAGACTATGATGTACTATGGTACCCCGCTGGTTAAGGAAAGTGACTTCCCCTTTAACTTTTACCTGCTGGACCTGCCTCAGAACACTACTGGCTTGTGGGTTCAACATCTGGTCCACCTCTGGATGGCCAACATGCCCAAGGGACAATGGCCCAACTGGGTGGTGAGTCACCACAGTCACATTGATGTATTTGTTCCTTGGCTCCTTTAAAAACAGGACTGCCATATGGGGATAACCCCCCAAAAGCTGTCTTTCAAAGATTTTTCTGCCAATTATACTTGATCTTTTGTTCTCCATCATAATGGTAAAAACTCCAAGATCAAATCAGGGCTTTCAGACTTTCTTCAGCTGATGTGTGGCACATGTTGTCAAACTTGTATGATGTGGATTATGAGACTCTCAGATTAGTGTCACTTATTGACGGTGTTTGGTGTTTCTCTTCGTTTCTCCCATGTCTTTATGACCAGATGCAAACTGTAACATTAACCCTTTAAATCATGTTTATAAATATAGGCACATCCCTCTGTGATAGGGTAGATCATATGGGTAGTTGAAATGACAAGGTAACTGGAGCACGCAATTTTGTCTTTAACTGGTATCAATTAAGTGCAAGGAATAACACTTTTATGTACTAAGGATCTCCAGACTCCAGCACCTAACAGATAACTGAAAAAAAAGGATGTGCGCTCCAGTTTCCTTCTGGGATCAGCTAGCAATGGATTATCATTGCACAAAAACAGCACAAAAACTGAAGTGCGAGATATTGTATACTGCTCTACGATTACCGCAGCATAATTTAATCCTTCTTTACAGTCCATGACCAGTGTCTGTCCATCTCGAGTCTCATACTTCTCTCTCACTTTATCTATTTGTCCTGTATAAGTCAGTTGTTAACTTCAGTTTTTTCTTCCATGACCCCAGCCCATCTGCTTCACCCTACCTTCTTCCTTCCCAACTTATCCAACATACCTCTCCACCCTCTCTTGTATTTCTCTTACATCCATTGTTATCAGGTTGGAAACCATGACAAGCCTCGAATTGCCTCCAGTGCTGGTCAGACCTATATTCGTGTCATCAACATGCTGCTGCTGACCCTTCCAGGCACGCCCAACACCTACTATGGCGAGGAGATCGGCATGGAAAACATTAACGTCACAGAGAGTCAGATACAGGACCCAGCTGGCAAATACAATGCAGTCAGTACTGTGCACACTCTGAAAACAAACAATTAAATACTATACATTAAACACTGTAACATCTCTGCCAAGTGCAGCGGGTGCATGGAAAATGACCAGGTTAATTGATGACATCACAAAACAGGACAAAATGTGTGTAGGCAATAAATAGTGACATAAATATCTTCACAAAGGTAGGATTTATTACTAGTTTGTTGTATGTTACACTGCATTAGTTTTATCCTGGTTTACCTAATAAACTTGTAACTGAATGTACATGCATTAAAGTGTGCCAATGTGTATTCAGTGTCTAATTGCACATTGTTGGAAGAAGCTGAAGTGCCAAAATTATTGCTGTCCTTTCACTGCAGAGTGCTAGTCGGGACCCTCAGCGATCTCCAATGCAGTGGAGCAGTGACATGAATGCAGACTTTAACAACAAAACCAACATCACCTGGTTGCCTGTACACCCAAACTACAGAAGCGTCAATGTGGAGGTACAGAACTCTTTTAGTACTGTTCAGCTCGGGAGGAACATCTGGCCAGGGCTTGCTTGTCTTTATACTATTTTAGATCAAGTATCCCATTGCCACCCTCTCTCTTCTAGGTCCAGAAGAAAGATGAAGGCTCTGTTCTGGCTCAGTACCGTTTACTGAACAACCTGCGTCAGTCAGAGCTCCCCCTTCAACGTGGGTGGTTCTGCTACATCCATGCTGATGCCAGTGTCTTCTCTTACCTCAGAGAGCTTGACGGGCTTGACCAAGCTTTCCTCATGGTGCTTAACTTTGGCAAAGAATCTGCCATCACAGATCTCTCCTCTATTCATGAGTTACCAGACCAATTGAAAGTGCTGATGAGCACAAAGCAAGTCAACGATGGAAAAGTGTTGCAAAAGTCTCGTATCCTGACAGAAGCAGGAGAGGGTTTGGTGATTCAGTACTCCACTCACACTCGGTTTAATCCAAACCACCCCAAACAGTGCTACGTGTCTGAAAAGGCCTGCTATTTGGGGGCCATGGACATACTTTATAAATGCTGATATGAATGGACAACGGTATTCAGTTAGCACAGTTTCACAGTAGCAATCCAATCTTCGAGATTCTTCTTTAGTGTCTTGTCTGTAAGGGATTTATGTCATACATTAAAGAGGATCATTGTGGATACATTCACTGTTGATGTGTCTTCTCTTTCACTGGGATTGTTCAAGATCTGGCAACCATTGTGTCAACCTAGTTGTCATGGTTGTAATGGTAGATGTTAAGGTCATTGTCGTTTGGTGCCCGACTGCCTCTTGATAGCCTTGCTATCTCTTCCTCTTGCGTTGAGGCTGAGGGGGGTCCAGGCCCAGCTCCGTGTATAGAAAAGATAGGTTGAGGGCTTCCTGTGTTGGGGAGAAAAGACTGAAGTCAGATTTCTCAGTTTGCACCCATCAAGTAATGTTTCTATTCTCAGTGTGAGGAAAGAGTTGGGCTAGATTTAAAATGCAAAAATTATAACATGGTACCTACTGGGGAGTCTTTGATTGGACAGGCACCAATCAGATATGGCTGCTTTTTATATCAAATGACTTGTGTGTATACCAGTACAATACAACCTCCTTTGTAATACTCAAAACCTTGGAAAATAAAATGAGAATGGCTAGGGGTAAAAGGGAAAATGTATTTTCATGTGATTTGGGTAAACTAACTTTTTAAACTGGTGAAATTTTCTACGTAATCTTTTGGGGGGTAGGGCTGGTGGTTAGGGAAGTAAACCTGGATTTTAAAAGGTGTAAAAGTAAGAGAAGATTGAGTTCACACCACACTGTGTAGTTACAGATATACAGCACTATTACTTTTTCGCATGGATGCGCATTTTCAGTGGATTTAAGAGCAGATGATAATCGTCAACAAGTGAAATTACTAAGAAAAAATTAATGAGATAGAGCAAGTTGTGTCTACTCTGCCTTATTTGTAGATGTGTTTGGAAGCACAAATGTAAAAAGCTCGACTTTGAAGACCTGAACTTTTCCCTTTATGAGTGCATTACCTCCTTCAGCATCCACTCCAAGTCTTCTTGTCCGAGGTGATTTGCTCCAGGTTGAATATTCAGAACTATTTTTGGTGCTGGTTTACATTCTAAAAGAAAGAGGAACACAGAGAAACAAATTTCAAAGGCAGAATAGGGGAGAAGAAGATCGATAATCTTTAAAACTTCCTCTCAGACCTTTTTGTTTGCCCACTTTCTCTGCTCCCCTTCTCTCTGCCCAGTTGCCCCAAGTCTTCTGTCATTCTCTCACTCTCTCTCTCTCTCGCTCTACTCTCCTTTCCTTTCATTCATTCTTGCTCCTGATTGATACTGCCCTCCCTCCTCTCTACCTCCTCCGTATTATCCCCCCTCCCTGTCTCTGTGGTACTGGCTGTTTCACAAGTGCGGTCTTGACCTTGACAGCTCCCAGTCTGTGGCGTCTAATCTCTTGCTCTGATACACTATCTCTTTACCATGCTAATGGGCCTGCCCACCCGCCTGCATGTGTCTATGCCATCAGCACTTTATCAAAGACTCTGGAGAACAGAGAGAGACAGATTAGGGAGACACACACACACACACACACACACACACACACACACACACACACACACACACACAAAGCTGTCTGCTGTATGTGTGTTTGAACAACAGAAAAGTGAAAGAGGGTGAAAGAGAGAGATAATGTGTGCATTTGAAACAAGAAGAGTAGAGGCAGAGTGTGAGAGAGAGAGGGGTGTAAAAAGGAATACCACCAATGTGGTGAAGGCAGATTATGAGTGAGAGGGAGAAAGAGCCTGTCTACGGGGAAATGAGAGCAATTAGCTGACACACACACAGACACACATATACTATACTACAAGGTGACTTATGCTATACTTTGGTCATGAACTTAAAATTCTGATAGCACTTTCCCCAGACAGAAAGCTATACATCTGTTACTGCTGCCTCTAAAGACATGCACACTGACTCTACTATTGGGAGTTGACCCTGAACTGTTAAAACCTCTGATGATGCACAAATTACACCTAAAAGAATGTGGAACAAGTGGTAAATCTATGCTGGAAGGCACCCACAGACAAACACACCCCCTCAGAAAGATCTACTCAAACACACGTACCTGACTTTGGACTCATGATGAAGTGTGTATGAATGGCTTTCTTTAGCTGTTCAGTGTATTTGAGGACACCTGCCAAAGGAATCCTGGCATCACCGCTGTAGGCCGACAGCAGCATCGATGGGTAGCGCTTTCTCGCACACACACACACACACACACACACACACACACACACACACACACACACACACGCACACACGCACACACGCACACACACAAATTGGATAACCTGATTTTTTTCCCCGAAACTTAGCAAAAGTTATCAATCATTCAATCAGTCATTAATGATCCTCGCTGTCCAGTTTTCAGTACAAGTTAGCTGTCAGTACGACATGGGACTATACAAGCAGAGCTTCTGGTCTTATGTTGGACAGATTTCTGAGAAAGCCTGAAATCAGACAGTTAATTCAGCATAGTCTGAATTAACTGTCTGTTATCTAGCATTACAGGCCAATTTACATTATACGGCAAATTTAATTATAGTAAAACACATGGTAACCCAAATCAGACAATTTCTGAAAGCATCATAGTAGAGATACCTGAAATATCACAAGTCCAAATGAATCCCTCATTCTATGAAGATGGGGACATTTAAAGTAGGCACCAAACTGAATACAGGAAATCATTTGGGTAAGTGGTAACACATAAGGATGGCACAGTTCTCTCAAGCCAATGCACAAAAAACTACAGCTATATTTTTTAACTTCCCAATCTTCCCCTCCATACCTGAGGAGTAATGTTGTGAAGAGGACAGTAGGAGGTGATGGTAAGTCTGTGTTTTGGGTTCGATTCAGGGTCCCCCCATTCTTCTCTATCCTCCAAGGTTAGAGGCAGGCTGGGATCCTCCATTGTTCCCAACACATCCAGGAAAGGAGCCTGAAAACAGGAAGAGAGATGGCTTGGGATGTGTGTCATCTCATGTGGTGACGCACTGTTGTAATGAGCAGGGAGACTCCCTGTATTTCCCTATTTATTTAGAATTTTTATTTAATCCTTACAAATTGGTGAATACCCTCTCTGTTAAAGTGCCCTTGAGGAGGACACTGTCCCTAATATTCCTTTTGACGTAGAATAACGCTAAAAGCGACAGACTGCAAAAAACATGCACACAAACATCACAAATCTGCAGTGATTTAACATCTTACCTGCAGTGTGACAGCTCGCATCATGTATGGGTGTTTGTTGCACAGTGCTCCCACTGGCACAGCCCCAGCACTGCAGGCTGTAATGGCAGTGAGTGAAGGAGAGGAGACTCCCAAGGAGAAGAGCTGTTGGAGACAGGCTTGAAGGTCCTCCACTCCTTTGTGCTTCCCCTCCTCACGAGCTTGTCTATGCCAGGACAGACCCCGCTCTCCTCCACCTCTTGGAGGTGTAAATGTAAAGAAGAGATTCACTTTAACACTTATAACAAAATACAAAGTTTGAATTCCAGACTTAATTTGCCCTCAAAGACAATTTCCTGCAGCAACATCAATACATAATCAGTATTACTTACATTAAATTACCTTGTCTCTCATCAGCGAATCAACTGCTGAGTCAATCAAGTAAGTTTTAGGCTGCTGGAGAGGTGATAAGTTACCTGATGTGGCAGTAGGCCAGAGCCCAGCCTTGCTCCAACAGCAGCCTTTTCTCTGGGCAGAACTCCATGTGGAGATCTCTGCCATAAGCTCCGTAGACATGGGCCAGCAGTGGCGCCTGTCTCAAACCCTCCACAGGTACTGCATGAAACAGTGTCACTGGCACCAGGGTACCATCCTACAGAATAGAGGCAGGAGACTGTCTGTACACTGTGATGGGTGGACGGTACTAAGTGTTAAATGATCTTGAAACAAGTAAATTGTTTTAAATTCGTCATCAACTGCTGCTTTCTGTGTTAGGTGTATGCGTGTAGGTATATTAGAAACATGGTAGAGTGTGTACTATTGAGCACTTCTGTCTCTGGTGGCTAGTTGCCAAAAGAGCTTTGTCAGTGGACACAATATGTTTACCTCCCTGCTTATGCTGTGTCAGTGTGTGTGCATGTGTCTTATATGTCAAGTACTCTCACTTGGCTGCAGGCCTCTAAGCGCGTGGTGGTATAATTGCTCTGGTTCTCTAGGGAGGACCCATCTTCACTGCCTGATACAAGGCGCCCATCCTCGGGGTACAGACAGTAGGGCACTGGTGGGTGGACTGGAGATGAAATCAGGAATTCTAACACTTTGCGTTGGTCTGCCAAGCTTGGTTTCTTGGTTTCAATGGCACACGCCCAGGAGGGGAGCTTGGGAATGGGTGTAGAAATATAAGAGTATAAGAGATGGCTATATAAGAGTGAAATATAAAACAATATAACAATTAAAAAAAAACAAAAAAACAAGACTAGGACCAAGCAAAAAGGAAAAGAGGCAACATACATGCAAAAAAGCAGGGAGATACAAAGAAAGAACAAAGAATTCAAACAGAGTTTTCTGACACACTGACCTGTACAGTGTATGCTTTCTTGGGATGAGTCAGTGGGACCACAATCAGGACAAGTTCATGGGCTGGTGTTCTTGCAGCCAACACACAGTGGTCTCCAACCAAGTCCATGTCTTTGATAACGCTGCCAGGGCCAGGGGCAAACAATGAGACCCAGGAGACCATGAATGGCTCTGAGAGAGGGGCTTGTACCACCTAGTGAGCATACAGAAGATAAATCTTCTCACTTGAGAAAATTAAAAATATATTTAAAAGTTAAAACACAGAGCATTTATCTGCATCTTTTTCTTCTTCCAAATGTGATACTCTGATTGACCAGAGCAGAATCAAGTTGCAATCAGGGACCAACTACTTCCCCTCTAAACAGTAAATAGGACAAATTACAGGGTGGCTAAGTACAAGAACCCCTTTAAAACATTTTAACTACCAAAAATGTTGTAGTTTTCTGAGAATATTTCAAGAAAGAGAGGAATCAGCAACAGTAGGTATCCTGCATGTGCATTGCTGTGTGTATATGTAATATATGCAAAAATTGTCATCCTGCATGATCATGTGTGATATGGGTAGAGCGTTTTTTTTTTTTTTGATAGTCACATTATATCTCCAGACGACAAACATTAACTGTACGCAGGTTTCTTTGGTAATAAAGGTACAATTATAACTGTAAGGACTGATTCCACATTGTATCTCCGTTAAATTTATGCACCCTACAAAGAGTTTTTCTGTTTATGAATGTATTGTACCAACTTTACCTGATATTCCTGTCCAGGCCCTGTATTAGCCAGTATGATCAGCCACCTTCTCCAGTGTTCAACGTGGTACAGGAGGTCAAGCTGGCGTGGCTGAACCAGGAAAGGCTCTAAATTGGGTGTTGTTGTATCAATTAGCAGCACCTCTGAGGTGGTCCTGGTGTTGCAGTTGATGCTCAGTATCTGTCGGTCTCTGGAAAGGGCAACCTCCACAAACACACTGGGGAAAACGTGGTATTTCAATTACAAATGTTGTGGGAGCAGAGACAGCTTAGATGTCACATTACTTACACTTACTCAGGCCGTGTTTCCTCATACACAGATGTTATCCTGCTTCCACTGGAGGTCAGGTCCAGACGAAAAACTCTGCTGCAACGCAGACCCTCAAGAGTCGTGTAAAACAGGGTCTCATCTGTGGCCCACTCTTTACCAATGCAGACACAGAAAATATCATTTTACTTAAGCCAGTGCACTATTAACACTCTTGCTACTGAAAAATTTCTTTACAAGTGCAAACTATTCAAAACATACCAAAACTGAAGACATCGTCCAGTGTGAGTAGAATGTGTGGGGGATCCAAAGGAGGGGAAATTCTTCTTTTAAGCCTTACAACCACACACCTGGATTGTAACAGCACAATAATCTTTTTTTTTTTTTTTTTTTTTTAAATTCAGTAACTTTAACAGTTTCAAATTTGACAAGAAAAAAAAAACATTGCTGCCAAATAAGGGGTCTTTTGTATGTTTAATTCTGTTCTGTTTGATTCACCTTGGCTCTTCTCTGTGATTAGTTTTCAGCGTGGCAGCAAGATGCTTTTCCTGTGGGGACAAACGTATTCTCTGGACGGTCCAATGAAGCCTCTGCTTCCTCTCTCCATTATTAAGTCCTGTCTTCTCCTGTCCTCCAGAGACTTGTTGTAGATTTAGGACCTGCTCAGGCTCCAGATCTCCTACAAATGGGGAGAGGAGACTGAGTCATTCACAAAAGTGCGAATGTCACTAAAATTATAGATGCAGATGTGGGATTAGGTTTACATTAGAAAAAAAGCTAGAGTAGTTAACATTAGTAGTCGAGCTACATTAATGCTTTCTGCTTACTGTGTCTCTTGTCCATTCTGTAGATGCCATCATCTTCAGTGAAATACACATGATAATGGCCAAGCACCTGTGACGAGAAAACACAGTGAATTATAGAAATAATGTTGAATTTCAAAAATGTCTGAAGTTAGCAATTGCTGGATTTAAGTATTTTGAGTCCTCCAAATCCTGCTCACCCCACACAGAAACACACACAACACATTTCTGACACAATGAGGGTGGATGTCGGTTCTTAAAACTAGGGTCATTAGAGCATACTGGATTTGTACACAAAAAAATTGTAATAACAGTTCAAAACATTGTAATGAATAGGTTCAAACCTAAAGCAGGCCTTACCACTGAATAATCAGGTATGTTGGAGAACCTGCGGTATATAGCCTTCAGTCTCCTCTTGAAACACTTCTGCAAGTCCCTGTAGCTCTCAAGTCCAGAGCTGAGATGATCGACTGATGAGTTTGAAGTGTCCTGAAATAAAACAGCTTTATAAATAATGGAGAGACTTTTTAAGACAGTAACTATAAGCTCCAACTGTAAGGGCTGTTGCTGTTCCAATCAAGATTCTTGTGTCCTGTGGACGCTGAAACTCTAGATAAGAGATCTGTAGCTTGTAAACCACTCAGTGAACTAGTGTGTGGGTGTTATTTCACTGTTATTTTGGCAATGTCAAAAATAGATCTGTAATAAGTGGTTTTTATTTTTTCAATATAGAGCGACATTGCTAATTTCCCGAATTATAGTGTACTTTAATGTGGGAATAAGTTATATAAAACCTGCTTTATGCTATACGTTATTTTTAGATAGCCAGAGCACTGAACAATGACCTTATTTCCACCTCTAAATACATCACAATGCTTCTAAGGGTCCTAAATTCTTCCCTGGTGACACTGTGTCTTGCTGTCTGAAAATCTTCTGACATTGTAAGGATTGGCAAAGTGATGATTTTGCAGGGAGGTGTCATGACATACAGTTGTATGCAGAGCAATCAACCCAGGCACCCCAGTGGCACAGGAAACATTACACAGATTGAGGGAATAATGGATTGCACTAAATACCAGTAAATTATGGATGCAAATGCAGTCAGCCAAGAAAATGAAAGCAAAAGAGGGGCTGGCTTCTATGACGGGCCAGTGATTGAAAGCATACAGCAAAATCCAGCATGAAATACTTCAGGAAAAACAAAGCTGAAGCTTTTGGAGGGGCCCTCAAAGTCCCCCAGGTCGAACATCATTGAAACTCTGTGGGTAGAAAACAAAATGTGCGTAGAAGACAGCCAAAAATATTTCAGAACTACAAGCTGTCTACAGTGAAGGGTGGGTGAAAATTCCTAAATCAAGAATAGAAAGCCTCATCACTGGCTGCAAAAAGTGTTTGAGAAAAGTGATATCTACAAAATGGGGTGGGATACTAAATACTGACTTAGTGGGGTGCCCAAATTTTTGCACATTCCACAATTACTGTTTGTGCACAGACTTTTGCATAATATTCTTCCAATTCAGACAATAGGCGGATTTCAAAAAAGTCTAAAATTTTAATTTAGAAGACTTAATTTGAGTGTTTTTATATAATTATTGGTATCCTGTCACGCTCATTTATAGGGGAAACATAACAAAGAAAAAGTTCGAGCCTTAGTATTACTGTACAGGCGTTTATGTGTCAATTCCCTGTAGTTTAGTTCAGCGAGCCACATCCAAAGGGGCTCAATTTCAGCCCCATGTCCTTATCTCTGGCTCCGTACATCCTGGTGAAAAGATACCTTTTTTTTTTGTAAATAATTAACGACTTGTCGTTTTATAAAGAGACATCCCGACAATCAGTAACCTGACACCAAGCCTAAGGTGAGTAAAAACCAGCAGCCTAAACTGAACACCCTTACCGACGTGTAACAACGTTGGACGGACACGGAGAGCCACGTTATCCGTTTGCAGACGGCGAGCTCCCGAAGTCGTAACCGAGAAGGCGAAGCGAGACGAGCTGATGAGCACAGCAGAGAGGAGACAACGGCCATTACGCAGATTTAAGTGCCGACCAGCTAAATTAACTGATGATACCTGTGTGTTTATGTGGTTCTAGGTAGCCAACTGTCACCGCAAGGCACTGTCGGCCATATTCACGACAGTAAACACATTTCATAGGACAAATTATTCATTGCATTTCAATCTGTAATATCTATAATTTCGTTTCTTAAACTCAACCGGTTCAGCCGTTAGTAACCGCTGACAACAGCAGGTAGATTCCACGCACGTGCACGAGTTCATAAATAAAGCCCCCTGTTGATGACGTCGCGAGCAATGCCAGACTAAACTAATCAAATTCAGACAGCCGCCCGTTTGGAACGGAAAAGGATATTATATATCATATTCCAAAAACTCGGGATTGGGATGAAATAATCGGTTAGTGGTTAGGGAAAAGGTTCAGGTGAGGTTAAGGTTAAGGTGTTCACGGATTATTACAAGGTGTTAGCCCCAGTGCTAACCCAGGCCGGATTAACCTCCTAGGGGGACGGGAGTAAAAAATTGTTGGTGGGCCCCTTTCCATCCCCATTTTACATGGCAGTGTTATTATTTCCTCAGGCACAAAGAAACCTGCCAGTACGCAAGAGGCCACATGGCAACTGATTAAGTGTAAGTAAAAGTAATATTTAAGAAAAAACGCCAGAGATTCACCGGAACTACCTTCTCAAATGGGAATATTTGCTTGTTTCTAGGTTTTCTACATTAGGAAACTCAACATGTGGTTTGAGCTTGTCGCTGTATGACAGACAACAAAGCCATTTGAATAGGTTTACTTCCGGCACTAATGATGGCGTATTTCACCATTTTCTGACAATAACACTTAACAGTCAATTGATTATGAAGATAATTGTTGGTTGCAGACTTTTCATAGTTCGCCTATGACGGAGGTTTTCTCTGTGTTAATTAACTGACACAGGAAAAAAATAAGTAATTTGATAAAACACACCTCTTCAACTAATGAGTAAAAACTATAGCTTAACAATTAAGGTCTTAAAACTAGATTTTATACACAGGGTCCCTCTTCAAGTCCAGGGCCACAAGATGGAGGATGATGTTGTTCTTCAGTGGTGCAAATTTGCCTTCAATCTGCAATTAATCAAAGGATGTAGACGGAAGCAGGGTAGAGTAAACCTGAGGCTTCTGGGGCCCCTGGGCAGTTGCCCACTTTGCCCAGTGGGTACTCCGGCCGTGGTGCCAACCTTGTAGTCACACCCAGATAAATACCTCAAATTTGCCACTTTTGTTGTGTTGTATTTGTGGCAGCGTTTTACCATGTGAAACCAGATACAAACAGCGTGTAGCTCCCACAACATGAGCTGAATGGATTGTACTGGTGTTCGTACCGCATTTTATTTTGATATAACTATTTCGTGAACAGTTTGTCGACGTGTCTGTGGTTCTTTTCGACAAGTAGAAGGTACCGTCGCTGTCTGAAAGTCCCAGTATCTACGCCTTGGAATGACAAGTTGGAGGCCGCCGTGACCGACCGTAGTTACGGTTTAAATGATACGAACGTGAAGGCGAATCTAATGCCAGCCACTTAACATCGAGCATCATTGTTTCGACAATCCATCGCTATGCCTTGGATACCCAAAGTGTACGGAAGTAGCATGCATCCATTGTGGGTGTAACAGGTGATTATAGTCAAGCAATATCTGCGACCGCTTCTGCGTTGGTGTAGTTTACAGAGAAAGCCTTATTTTTGTATTGCCACATTGCCACCGATAACTGTGACAGCTCAACAGCCAGTACATCCGTTCACAGATTTATTTCCGCCCATAACTTCGAAGGTAAAATGGAGAGGGACCGCACCGGTGCTGCAGATATGACCGAGCCGGCTTCCCCTTTGAGGAAAAATATTAATGAAGACACCTGCGCAGCTGATAACCACACCTCCCGGTCTGAGACCTGTGGTGCTACTGATGTCGCCCGAGCCAGGTGGACTCTGCTAAGACAGGTATTGAAAGCCTCAAGAGCAAGTACAAACCTTTCTCGCGGTTTTAGACTCAATTAGCGGGCACAGTTTGAAAAAGTATTAAACGTTTAGCGTGACATATGTTGTAGAACATCTTTGGATTTTGTATTGCCTTTAGAATCTTTGTTCCTCATACTCAGGAGTCAGCAAATAGTTTCATACTTTCAATATTTGTCAATGAAGGACCAACACAGTTTTTAGTTATTTGTATATGCTAACATTTTTTTCTTACAGGATTTTGAGTATTTTATGTCCTACAAAATTAAAATGAATTTATAAAGCTGGTTGTTTTAATATTGTATACAAGGACAGATGTCGTCTTTTTCTTTAGAGTCACAGCAGCTTATGTTAACACTCAGTCTGCAAAAAATGACTCATACTGTATAGGCAAATGCATGTTTTGTGTTGCATTACAGGACTTGAAATGTAATGAATAGGTTATCCACGCCCTATAAACAGTCACCTGTTTGATTTATGGGTCAAATCAGACAGAATCCAGGAAAGTGGTGGCAGCACCGTCTCAGATCTTGCTTAAAGTTTGTCTATATAATGTTTGGGTCCGTAAACTAAGGCCTGTAATATTTCTGTTCAATTTGATATTTTATTGATCCTTTATTTGTTTAATTGTTACACTCTCAAAAACACCTTATCTGGGAGGCCATGTTTTGGGATTAATATCATTAAAAGCATTGCTTCTTGCTTCATCAAACTTCAGTATGACTGAACCATTAAAAGTATTGTTGTTGTTGTTGCTGCCTTAAAGAACAAATTGTACTGCCACCTATTTGTGTTGCAAATCATTGATTATAATCAGATGTTATAAGGCCATGTTGATTGGCATCTACATGAATACCTGTGTCTACATTATGTTACTTACAATAGATTTGTGAAAAATTGTACAAACGTTTCGATGCAAACTATAAAAATGGAAAACTTTAACTGTTGGCGGAGGGCCAGGACCAAGGGCCGCTATTGGCCTACCACTGTAACTTTGGAACAGTAAGAGTGAGGGGAACATACAGTAGTTGCCAGTCTTTCTCCCTGTCATGTTTTCTCCCTAATTTTGTCTACAAAGCTGTCATTCACTAAACTCTCTACAGTTCTACTATATAGTTTACAAAGCATTTAATTGTAGTTCAAGCTGTGTGAAATATGGAGGGGGGCATATTTTGGCACCTTTTTTCCATGTCTGATTTACGTAGATGTAATTGCAGTTTGATAGTCCAACAGTTATGGAATTGATGCAGATTTTCACTGGGATAAAAATAGCCAAGACAATAGATATGTAATAGCCATGTAATATTCTTTTCTCAGTCTCCTACAGTAGACAGCAGTCTGTCTTATTTCAGCAATGTGGTTCATTAATACTCTGATCTGCTTTGACATATAGTATAACTTATAATAGTATAACTTATAAATTACACTATATACTTAAACAGAAACTTGTCAGCTATGCATGTACAAGAACCTTGTAAACATAAGAGCAGTAGCTGTAAAAGTTGGACGTTCACTTTTTTCTCATAGATGGGCATTGTACAGATGTTACACTTGGCTGATTAAAAAAAGGTCCCTGCAGCAGGTCTGTCTTGCATTCGGTACTTCTTCCTCCTGGTACAGTAACAAACTCTATTTGTCTGGACTCCACAAAAATAGATAGATAGAACCTATGATATAATGAACTCGGTTTTTGCAACAGTTAAGGATAAAAAGATGCAAATTCATTCTGTGCATTATGTTAAACTGTACAGTTATACAGTTTTAATCTGTTTACAACAACACAGACTGAAAGCATATTCAGCATTTCGTTTAATTCAGCACAGGAAAATGTGATATTGTTCTTGAAATTTTGGATCTGACTTTCAGTGTTGCATCAAGTGAAGACCAAATCATGTCCATTAGAAATGAGAAATGTCAAATTTGTTGAAATTGTCTAACACCTCCATGGTATATTATAGTCTCCCGGAGAGACCTCTTGTCTGTTGAATTGAAAAGTAGCACAGCCGAAACTGAAAGAAAGACTGATTAATTCTGAAAATTCTAAGACTTTACAGCCTATGAGAAGATTGAACACTTTAGGGATGTGCTTTTTGTTGAAATTAAAACTCATTAACTCCCCTTTATTTCCACTCCCAACTCTCAAAGGTGTTGCGTCAGAAGCAGGTGGACAGTCCGGAGGTCAAACAGGTGTCTGTTCGCAGGTTCGCCACGTTTGACCTTTTCAGCAGGAAAAGGCTTATGACACAAAACCCCAGTGATACCTCCGACGACCAGTGGGTGGAGTACAGAAGTGTCTACTTTCCAGAGTACAGTGCCTTACTGAGGTACACACTTGAATGGACACACATAAGGCTCTAGATTCATGCTGGCACAGATAAAGCATGGTGATAGTGCACCACATATGGGCCAATTACATGATACCACAGCACATCAGACTAGTTGGGTAAAAGTCATTATTGAACAAGTTCCAGGTTTTTAGAGTGTCCTCCTGCTTTAAATATGAAGGGTAAAGGAGTATGATGCTGACATTACCTAAAACTATCTAGAATCTGCGGTTTGTTGTGAATCTAGAACAAACCACTCTGCATATCATGTCGTTAAGGCATTTGCTATAAAAAAGGTTGAAATATAGTGATTGAAATGCTGTCGAATTAATGGTTATATGTAACTTTTATGTAAAAGTTGTATATATGTATATGTTACTTTTACAGAGTCATTTCCCACAAATGTATGCAAGTACTGTAATGTACAGTAGAAGACATGCAGATTTTGGACCTGGAGGCTGGAGGAGAGTATCTGAAAAAAAAGTTTAAACTCGAAACCAAAGATAGTCATTGATTTACATAAATATATTTATTATTATAATTTCCAACGTAACAGATGATTTACAAATTTAATTCAGCCATGTCCTCTACAACTCAGTGATGTTGGGGTTTTGAGATGAATGACACGTCAAATCCATGCTCACTTTTTGATACTTTTCCTTTGGAACAAAGCTGTAAGTTTAAAATGGTAATTAAGATTCTTTTTCTTGTTTCACTGTCTGTAAGAAGAAAACACAACATAGTATTCTCCCAGATTGCTGTATCTTTACTTTGTGTCTCTCAGGGATAGTCTTGGACCCCTTCGAGTTAATGAAGTGCTCAACAGTTTTGACAACACCGGTAATGTCTGTAAGTACATATTTTATCTTACTACTTAAAGTAATTGTATTTGTACTGTGTGTTTATGCACGTGTGCATGTGATCATGTTCACAGTGGAGTTCATCTTACCCACGCTGCTTCCTGGCTTTTACCCCAATTCAACTTTGGGTTAGCCTCATGCTGTGTGCTGTTAGTGTTTGATTGATGGTTTGATGCAGGTGGTTTGATTCGTCTCTTTGAATGGGAGTGTGTCTCATGTGGCTTCTACAGCAGTTTATCATATACTAGTTCCTCACAAATACTTTCAAATGTCCTTTAGAAGGAGAGTGTATTGCATTTTTCTTATTGCTTCAGTAGACAGTGATGAGTGGTTTGGGAGAAAGGAAAGAGCATGACTCAAAAAGGGATTTGCACATGCTCAATGATATGGAGTGGAGTAGCATCATCTGAAACACAAAAGCCTGGATTCTGACCTTCCTTCTGCGAAGCATTTGTGAAGCTTGACTGAGTTTACTTCTGGTTGAGTTTAATTCAGTTTTACTCCGTTCTGTTCAGTTATTGCTTATGTCTTTTAGCAAAGTAAAACCACCCATAGAGGTATTTGAACTAGACATTTGTGACTCCTGTTTAAATGAGTGTCACAGTTATGTCATGTCAGCCACATACACAGTCAGCATTTTTTTTTAAACAACCCATCAAAGTAGGTTTCAAAATGAGATTACAAATAATTATGATCAGTTTTAAGTACTATAGCATACAAAGTTAATGTCATTGCATGTGTTTTTCTTGTATTACCAATATATTTTGGTGTGTGACTTATTAGTGACAATACAATACAGGTTTATTGTCCACTTTTGTAGAAATTTGTCTTTGACTGCACCTCAGCAGTATAATAGATTGCATCATGTGACAAGGAACATTAGAAACAACAGAGACAAATGTGTTAATGAATTGATACAAATATGGGTAGTATAAATGTGGATTTAGCTTCACAGAACAGCTCCAATCACAATATATTTAGATGCAATCCCTTTTGATTCATTATGAACCTCTTTATATGAAGATCCATCTTCAGATGCATGTGATGGGTTATGATGAAGGTCATGGGTTACTGTTAACCAGCCAGATGGCTCCACAGGAGTCAGGGTCAGAGGTGAAGGCCATGGCTAGAGGCTACTTCACTGGCACACTGCGATCAGACTATATAAGTCATGACAGAGCTCAGTGGCAGCTCTCATTCCAACCTGCTACAACGCATAATCCCTTTTCTCTTCAAGGAGACAATAGGATCAATACTTTTTTCTTGGAGAGAGCTAAAGAAGAGGTCATGATGTTTTTGCCTTTTGGCACTCCAGCAGCATACACTATGCTCTTCTGTCTTTTTCTTCCTCGTTTACTATAAAGTAGTAACTTGTATAAAGACGTCCTTCCTCATTTCTCTTCCTTCATACCATATAACTCCAGGCTGCTTACAGTATACCTCCTCATCCCTCTTTCTCAATTTACCCCTCTTACCATTTCTCCACTTTGTTCCCTCCATCCCTCCAGCTCTCCAGCCCTCCATCCCTCTCTCCTCCCAGCTGGAGTCATGCTTGGCCAGATGGGTAACTGAGTTCCTGACTTGGCGGGTGGATTAGCACAGCCAGAGATGAGAGCATAGAGGAGGGGAAAGGGGGAGAGGGGGAGATGATGGGTGGGCATGCCAGAGGTGGAGTGTATGTGTGTGTTTGCAAGGAGTGGCGAGCCACTAGCAATGGGGACCTCATTCCTCAGACAATGAGCCAGCCATCTCCCTCCTGTTCTCCATCCCATGTTTGGGACTAGTAATGCGTGAGATCAATTAGGACTGGTTGAGAGGAGGCTCTGAAAAGCCCAGAGGTGACCCTGTCAGAGCTCAGGGGTATATTTTTGGGGGTGGGAGTCAGAGAGAATCCCCTCTAAATACACAAACACACATACACATACATACTTATGTGCGCTCCTCACAAAGATATGCAACCACACACTTATGCTTTCAAAAATCCACACAGTCTTGCTAATAAAAACATATGCACTTTGCCCACCATCACACCCTCTCCACCTTTCCTGCTATCTTGATAATCCCCCACCCCTGAGGTGTGGACAAGCCCAAATCCTAGGGGTTCTTGTCCTCCTGAATAGCAGGCTAAAAAGCCTGGCCGGATTAGCTCACTGCCTCCAAAATGTGTGGACTCAGCTTAAAATTTCTACCCCCTCTCAGCATGACCCTCTCTCCCAGCTATTGTGTTTGTCCCACCACTGCCCACGTATTTGAACAATATGTTGTTTCTTAAGGTGACAAAAAGATGGAGTCAATGGTTTAACTTCAAGACCAGAGGAGCAAGAAAGGAGTCTCAATGAAGATGTTTTAAGAAATGGAGAGTGTATGTAGAGATGGCATCATATCGCTGAGTAGATTCAGGCAACATACTGTTTGATACATTAGGGCACTTCTGACCAAATTTGATTGGCACTGTATTATATCTGAAAAAAATTCACACCCAAATGAAACCATATCTGGATTAATGATTAATGGAGAGTACTGGCATAATTTACAACCCATAGGCTTCTGTATAGCATTCTGTACTGTAACAAAAGCCATGCTCTTGTATAAAAATGCTTAATTGGGCACAAAGACATTAAAGTATACGGTAAAAAAAAATTAAATTCATAAAACCAAATGAAGGCTTTAAAAACTTCTCTGAGGAACCGAGGTACCAAACAGGACTTGCGTTGGATCGGATCCAAATTCTACTCAGTTTGGTAGGGTTTTGTTTTACTGCTGTGAGTCTTGGGTCTTGGGTCTTGGGTCTTTCTGTCAATATGTCTATTACCTGAGTGGATCTGAAGGGAGATGAGCATACTCAATATCAGCTGTGATCACATGGTACATCACAATGACAGTGGGAGAAAATATTTTAGGGAATCAGTGGCTTATGTAGTATTTATGCTATTGAATGAGAAAAAAAGTTTTTGGAGTTTTCTGTGCAGATATTGAATTGATTTGAAAATTATTACCGTATAAGAGTGAAGAGTGAAAATATGACTTTTGATTATTTTAAATTAGTCTTTGAAGCTCATAAAATTATTTTTGAATTTATTTTCCATGACTTTAGCTTTGCTTTCTGGACATTGTTATTGTATAGATGCTCTTTTTGTTTGCATTTGCACTTAATGAGGTATCCAAGTAGAAATCACCCCCTCTGGCAGTCATCCAGAAGTCATGGAATTGCAGTTACATTTGTAACTCGTTGTATGTTGTCAATGAATGATTGGGCCTATTTCAGAGTGGTTTTTATTACTTTCAACAATTTGAACTCTGAACTTCTGACCTTCCTGGTTCTTTAGTTGACAGTGGGGGATTTTAATTGTAAGAGAGCTTTGTGGAGGCGTTGTTTGGGGTTATAGAGGTGCTTGTTTCCTGCTAGGGATCAGGATTTTAGGACACAATACAGGCCCTTGGGGTTGTGTGACTAAGATTGCACCAGAGGAGGTGTGTGCAAGTGTGTGTGTGTTTGAGAGGGTTTAGGTCGAGCTTTTTGACATTGCAGGGCTTTTTGTAAGAGGGCTTCTTTGGATGTGGGGTTACTTGTTAGGGTCACGCTGCATTCAAAGGTCACAGTGACAGACCGGTGGGCCCATTGCTGCATGTTTTAGTGTTTGGGACCCTCCACCGGATGCCATAGATGCAGTTAGACTCAGTGTCATTCAGAGCAATGCTTTCCCTGTACCTGCATTAGTGTGTCTTCGTGTGTGTGTGTGTGTGTTTGTAATCCAGAGCCAAGCATCCTAATGAAGCTTAACAGAGCCTTCTTCACTACAGCTGTCATTGTCTGAATGGCCACTAGCCTTACAGCCTCTCAGTCATCCCTATTATCTCCCACGGACTTCACCTATCACCCCTGCTGGTAAATACTATAAGCCCAGAGTGTTGTGAAGGAGGCTGGGGGTGGTGGTGACGGTTGCGGGGGTCATTTCTGTGTGTCTATCTGATGTTTGTCACGGTATGGGGACTGTTTGTGACGGGAGGATATATTTGTAAAGAGAAAACAATTGTCAGCATAAGTAACATACAGTATTTAGTGTCTGAACTAGAGGCATAAATACCCTATCAAGTAAGCCAGTCATCACTGTACATGACAGCGTTGTGTTCTTGTCACTTGCTGTTGCAGTGCTGGACAGGTGGGTGTGTGTTTTCTGTATCCAGTGGATCTATCACAGTCATGCATGTGTGTTTAATGTGTTGCATGTAGTGTCTAAGTGTTCTTAGTGACTGTGTGTGTGTGTGTGTGTGTGTGTGTGTGTGTGTGTGTGTGTGTGTGTGTGTGTGTGTGTGTGTGTGTGTGCGTGTGTGCGGCTGTGCATGTGTGTTGTAATAGGTGCCCCCCGTAGTCTCCCCTTGTGCCAAGCCTTTAGCGGAGCCCTGTTTGCATAATTATGCTAATTCATTGTGCCATAGTGCTAATTAGACCTTGTTAGACAATAGCGCTAGACTGGGAGCTGGCAGGCATACACACACATACACAGACACACACACAGACACGCTCACTGAGACTGTTGTGTCAATGACAAGGTTTGTGGTCCCCCTCTGTGCTGTTTATAACATGCTCTCTATAGAAATGGTTCTCTACTGGTGTGCTCCAGACTGAGCTCAGGTGTCTCTTAAAATTTTTTCATTTAAGCTAATGGAACAAAAATCAATGTGAACCAAAAATGCTACACAAGCTTCCTCATAATCTAATAAAATTGGTCCATGCCCATATTCTCTCAATCCTCAGAGCTGTATTTAAGATGTCCTCTGCCAGCCATTTGTTACATTTTTCTAAACTCTACTTCCCATTTATATGATAACATATAAGTTATCATTGTGATGATAACCAATAGTACATACCTCAGTTTACTCTGTTCACCATGTGATTTGGTCATGAATCAGTCCAGACCCATGCTTAAAGAAAAAATAGGTTCGTTCATGTCCTTTCTTGAAATACACATTTCTTGAAATACTGATTGTCAGATATAATATATTAGGTATTATAATATATAAAGTCATATAAAATAGATAGGATCTTATATGTGTGAATTTTGAAGGACATCTATTGGCACTAAAATCCACATACTACTCTTGACACTATTAGAAAGAAAAATATGATGATATTGTTAATAGAGTCTTAACTTATTCTTAACTTGTTTTCAATACATCTGATCAAAATACATTGTAATGTCAGTAGTATCAGAGTTTTTAAAATGTAAAGAAATCCTACCCCATGAGTTAATTCAAATGAAAATCAGATAACCCCAACTGGGCTTTAGAATTTTTTCCCATAGAATGCAACCCCTACCCCACTAACATGCTTGAGGAGAGATTGAATAAACGGCTTAAGTTGTTGGAAATGAGCTAAAGTACCTACAAGAGCTTGTGTTAAATCACAAAAACAACAATTTCGTAGTCATAGATTTGTTTTACACTGAAGATTGTGCAAGGATTCACCTGTCAGCCCCTGCTGTTTAACATGCTGTGGTGTGTGTGTGTGTGTGTGTGTGGGGGGGGGGTAATTAGATCCAAATGTGTATGTTCAGAAATCTAACTTTTTATACAGACTACATGTACCCCAAAGTGGTAAACAGGGATCAGTAAATGTGGCTAATCATGCAGCCCGCACAGTTACTGTTTACTTCCAAATATTTTATGGGTGGAAGTTGCTGGTAACTTTGGTGCTTGAAACGAAACTTTAGGTCGGAGTTTTTTTTCAGTATACTGTATATTTTATTACTTGGTGTGATTTTAAATGAAATAACAGTTTTTTTCTTCTTTAATAACCTTAGAGGAAAAATTGTATGATGGGCATTAAGAAAGTCATTTAACATGTTTCAAAGAAGCCAAGTGAATCATATCAGGCATAATTAAATTCCATTTTGTATGATGTTTGCTTCTATTCCTTAACTGTTGTTCAAGAGGATTTTTAGCCATTGTCACAGTAATTGTTTCTAAGTCTATAATTTTACCACTAAATACAAAAATACAGTCACACAGTAAGTGGATGTGGCTTGTAGAGTGTTCATGCACTGTGTGTGTCACTTTGGGGTGTAGGAGTGGGGGTTGGAGGTAGTGTAAGCAAGCCTTGAGTGGCTTGAAGGCACATTGAAAGAGTTGCCGGTTGACTTAATTGTAAGTAATTGATTTTCGTTTCTGTAGCCTTGTCTTCTCCATCCGTTCACTGGAGGAAACAAGAAACAGGGACTTGCCTGAAGTACTGTTGGGTGTTTGAGGCTTCTTGACATTCGAGAAGTAAACAGTCGCCACGCTACTTGTAAACACAACTTGATGCTAATGTGCAGATGCAGACATAAATGTTTATATGCATTCACACACACACACACACACACACACACACACACACACACACACACACACACACACACACACACACACACACACACACACACACACACACATTCAAGTGCAGCCTGAAATTGCCTGCAGTAAACCACCATTATGACTTTGAGCAGCAATAGGGATTGAAGGTGAGCTGTTGGGTGTAGCTTTGCTGGGGGAGTCCTCTCCCATTATAGCCGGCAGTTGATTATGTGAATTTGAGAGAGAGAGAGAGAGAGAGAGAGAGAGAGTGTGTGTGTGTGTGTGCGCATCTGTTTGCGTGTGCCTGTGTGTGTGTGTGTGCGTGCGGGCGTGTCTAGATGTGTGTGCACATGTGCACTATTACCAGTAAGCAGTGGGGATTAAGTTCAGGAAATGAGTAGAGCGTTAAAGGGTGCTTCCCTGCCCAGTGGTTTTGCATTGTCACCATTGCTAATACTCAGCTAATTACAAGGACATACTTTAACAGCAAGCTCAGCCTGTAACCCTCATGTCTCTCCACTTCGTTCCCTCCCTTTCTTAGGTTACCCCTTTCACCCTAGAATTACGGGATGAAATGAAAGAGAGAAAGAAAAAAGAAAGAGTAATAACAGGTCACTTCCCTCCCTAAAAGCTCACCCTCCCTCTGGACGGATACAATTATTGGATTTTTCTCCATTTAAGTCACCCAACCCCTATGTGCCCCTCCTGGTAATGTCCCCCATGGTGCCTAAACTCAGTATACACTGGCCCCTACAACCAAGTAACAGACACACATATACACACACACACACACACACACACACACACACACACACACACACACACACACACACACACACACACACACACACACACACACGTACACGCACACGTGTGCGCGCGCACACAAAGACGGTGAGTGAGAGAAGAAAGTACATAATATCAATGAGTTATGAGTAAAATTTGGAACATCATTCCATCTAGTAGGCCATATCACCAACATACAATGTACTTCTACTCCATCCTGTTAGCTTGAAAACTTTTATTACTTCAAAATACATTTATGCTTGAGGTTAAAAAATATACAAGATGTTTTAAAAGCTAGGGAGGCTGGACAAGGAAGTGCTCCAACCGTGCTGTTAATTCCCTTATAGCACAAGTAGATGTGCTTTATTAGTTGCTATGACAACTCGTGTGGTAATCATAGCTATGAGTAGTTCTTTTTTCACTTTGAAAAAAATCCCATTTTTATATTACCTTCAGTTAAACATTTCAGTCAGTACAAGCATAATGATTCATTCAGCACCATAAAACCCTCAAAGGTATTATTTTTCTCCAAGCTGCCTCCAGTATTTGAGTCTTGAAACTTTTATCACCTGCAGTTACGATGATGAATACTCCCTTGGGTATATTTAACTGCACAATAGTACATGAGAGTGGCACAAATTCAAGGAACTTCAAGTAAAAAAGATACACACATTTTTAATCATGTCTCTTAAAGCAGATTGAAGCATGTGCCCAATATTAAATATTTTAAGGGATCTAGGTGAGGCTTTTTTATGTTTACACTAACTTTCCATGAATACTTTGTCAATGTGTCTGCATGCATATTTGTGTGAATCATAAATATGTGCACAAACACAAATATGCTGAGTATGCTTCCATTAGAGAGCTAGGTGATTAGTGCATGGTAGTTAATTTAGCTCTCCTCCCTCTTGTACCCATCAAGTGCACCATTGTGTATTTCCAAAGGCACAAGTGTGCACATGCAAGTGCATGAGTGTGCGTGTGTTTGTTTATGTGTGTGCAAGTGTGTGTGTGAATATCCCCAATGATTTTTTTAAAGCAAATAGATGATAATGTGATTAGTCTGTTGGTCGGGGAGTGGAACAGCTATAGTAACTGGCTACGTGGGCATAGAGGAATAGGTGCAAACACTCAGTTTGTGTGTGTTTCCGTGTATCCGTGCTTTGCATTGATTTCACTATTATTACCTGATGTAAAGCTATAAGGAATAAGAATTATGCAATTCTTAAAATACACAGCAACTCAACAGTGTAAGTTGGTGGGGAGGGAACTGTTTTCTTTTAAAGCGGTTTCCCTACAAAAGCTTTCATACCTCCATTTACTGTCTTTTACAGGATAGAAACATAAAACTGTTTTTGATCACCAGAACCTTTTAAGGAATCCAGGAAACTTTTTAAGACCAAGAACTTTACCTGTATTTTATCTGCAGGATCACGGTTTTCGGTTTAGTTCCTAGACTGTAGCTCCTGCCCGCAGAGACCACACAAACTCTTGAGCTAGGAACCGAAGTAGTGGCTTTGACTTAATCTTCTCTTTAATTTATAGTGTCAGATTGGTATGCAAAATATATTTTATAAGTCACTTTAAGTATAAATATTTATCAATAACCCAATAATTGTTCCCTACCCATGGGAATCCTTGGTTCCTGGGGCTGTTTCGTCAAAAAGCCCCAACAGAGAGGTGGAGCAGCTGCTTGTCAGCCTTCAACCTGTCAACATGTCTTTGCTGAAACAGCTAATGTGTTTGCTATTTAGCTAAGGAGCCATTAACTTGCTTAGTGACTCACTATACAGCTTTAATGCACAAACTGCTACAGTCACTTGTTCGCTCTGTCAGTCTCTCTCTGTCTGGAGACTCTCTAAATAGCCCCACAGGGGCCTTTAACTGTCAGTTGGCTGTACTAACGCTAAAGTAGGTGTTGACGCTAATGGGTGTGCTAAATGATAATGTGAGTTAGCATAGGCCTCTGAGGGGAAAGTTAACTGATTTTCAAGTGGCCCTCTGAGAGATTGCCCTAATCACTAACTAGCTGTAGCATCTCTCTGGGACGCCGAGCTGAGGGGACTGAAGCTGTTGTGGCTATGCTAACTGCCATATTGTTCTGTGACTTTACTCTTTACCTCAGAGCTTTACTTTTAGTACCTTATGGGAGAGAAATTGTAGGTGCTTGACATTAGCCTTTTGAGGAACAGTCTAAAGACAGTCTAAAAGAATGAAACAGGGACAGCAAAATATATCCGTGTGGTTTATATATGATCATTATACACTGCAAACTTAATATTTAGAGTTTTTAGATTTTCCATAACTATGAAGTTATATGGTTTTTGATGAGTTTTGGGCCTATTTCACAGTTACTCCAGCTCTCTTTTCGATCAGTCTCTCTCTCTCTCTCTCTCTCTAACACAATCGCACGCACGTGCACACACACACACACACACACACACACACACACACACACACACACACACACACACACACACACACACACACACACACACACACTCTTTTCCCTTACTCTGTCTCTCTATCTGTCCACAGCAGGCCATGGCGCCACAGACTTTTGTGTTTGCCAACTGATGCTGAAATATACTCTCTCTCTTTCTCTCTCTCTCTCTCACACATACACACACATGCTTAAACACACACACGCAAACGCACACACACACAAAGTAAAGAGGGAGAAGGTGAGACATTAGATGGTTGTAATAACTGAGTTACGGGGATGAAGATCCCCAGCCATAATGGTGAGACCCTGGAACCTGTTCTGCTTGCACCATAAGACTTGTTTTTAAAGTTCGATTAGATATAACTTGCATTGAAGGTCTTAAAATAGTGTACATTTTTTAAAACATAATTTCTTGAGCGGTATAACAATCCCTTTATTGAAATTTTTTTTTTTTTTTTCCAAGCTGTAATTTATTTTTTGTGTAATTGCAAACACACAAAAAGATTCACAAACGCTATCATTTAGGGATTAGGAGTCAGTAGTTTTTAAAAATATATACATATTTGTTATTTAAGTAGACTACTCATTAATGTAGCCATTAGTTTCCATGTCAGTGGTGGGGACTGAAGACCCTCAAAGCAGATGGTATTATTAAGTGATCCCTTATGTGCCCTAGATATGGATATAAAAACCACTGAGGTCAACGGCTAGGAGGACACCGGCTGATGTGAAAGTCAGATTTACTAACAACAAGGCTTGACAATAAAGGGATTTTGCAATATAGGCTACTTGTATCACAGTACAACTGCAGACCTGTGTTGTGAGGGCTACACAGGTCTACGGTACAACTGCAGACCTGTGTAGCCCTCACAACAGTCTAAATAATATATCAACCCCTTCACTTGTGCATATAATATGAATTTTATCATATTCACTTTAAGAAAAGCACATTGCCAACATGTCACAATGACTAAAACCTATGGGCTCAAATGTAGGACAGTGCCACTATCCTATGTATTGCAACAAATAAAGCAAGTCAGAAAGCCGTATTAGTCGTGTACAAAAAATTCAGTCAGCCTATGTGAGGTAATGGCAGAAGAAAGCAACATGGCTGCCTTCTTGTTTTTGGCTGATTTATCTGAACCCAACTCTAAAACACTGCAGTGAGTTAAATGGCTGTCATTTTGCCACAGACAGAAAGCCAGAAGTGATCACGACTAGAGACGGCACAAAGCCCACATAAAATTTCATATGAAACTGCACCCAGAGAATGTTTGATGCTAATCAATTAATCAACTAGTTGTTTCGGCACTAATTTAGAGCACATGCCCTGTATGAAACTGACGAGGAGCTTGCCCTCACAATGATCAATGATTTGAGGAAAAAGCACATTGTAAAAAAAGCACAAAATAATGGATATTTACAGTATATACACATTTATTAAATTTTCCCATTTCGAAAAAAGACTTCATGCACCTTGCCTACCCCAAAATAAGCCACTGACTAAAGGTTGAAAGTATTTCCGAAATAAAACACTGCTTTATCAAACAGGAATTTTTTTTTTGGAGAGTATGAAGGGGAGGAGTAGAAATGAGAGAGCAATGGCATCCTTTCCAGCTTTGTGTTTTACCCTCTTTATCCCCTTATCTCTAAAGATACAGGGGTACAGGTCTGATATAACACTAGGTTCTGATGTTGATAAACAAAAAATAATTTTTGAAGGTGTATATACACAAATACACAACAAACCTGTCTGCAATATGTGTGTGTGTACTTAACATGTAGGTGTGTGTGGGTGTGCCTCAGTAGGGACAGAAGGGATTAAAAGAAGATTGGTGTGCAACCTGGTTGCTAGATGGATCTCCCCCAAACTCTCCGTGCTGTCCCACTGGGCCTTTCATCGCACTCACGCGTGTGTGTGTGTGCGCGGGCATGGTGAGAGAGGGAGGGTTAAGTGTTTGATCACAGATTGAGACATAATTTTTCAGCATCCTACATCTTCTTCCTCCCTCCCTCCCTTTCTTTCTTTAGCTACCTCTCTGTGTGTCTTTTGACTTTCTTTTTAATTCATTTTTTTCTCGTTGTTCTGAAGGATTCTGTTAAAGCATCTTTTATAGATGTCAAAACCAGGCCACTTTCAAATCGCACCTTTTTGTGGTTTGTGGACTCTAACAAAAAGCATCGCCCTTACCTTTGACTTAAATGTCTTTTAAGATAAACCTGAACATAATCGTTTGATTGGTGGAGCTGTGTGTGGCGGTGCTCGTTGTGGGAAGAAGAACTGCCTCAGAGGTTAAACTATGGGTAGGAAACCACGCGACGATTACATACATGTATGAAAACATTTGCCAAATAAAAATCCTGGGCTGCTGAGTAGAAAGTATAAATTCTTGGAAAAAGGTATATTAAGCTACTTTTTTTTAAAAGCTTGGTTCCATGGACAGCCATGAATTGAGGTAAGCCTTGCTAAACTCAATACTCACCATACATTCAGGCTGTTCAAAAAAAGGCTTGTCTGACTCTGGATTAGAGCTGAAATTATTAGTTGATAATTTGATGAGTAGATAGATAGGATTATTTTGTTACTATTTTGATTATCCATTAATCGTTTAGATACATTTTCAAGCAAAAATGCCTGAAAATAATTTGCAGTTTCCAGGTTCTTAAATTTGAGGATTTGCTGATTTGCTGATCATCAGGGGCATTGAGTATCTACATTTTTGAGTACTTAGTAACCAGCTGCAAAAAAAGTTTGCAAGTTTAAGATATATGTAAATATCTGGTTGAAATATACAAATATGATGAGAAGTTTTATAAAAAGTAAACAGTAAATAGGAAATGATTGGTAAAAAATTTTTTCACTCCTGCACAGAGTTGTAGCTTACCATGTCAGTGCTACAGGTTCTAATTTTCTCTTCTTGCGCTGCTGGTAACAGCTTCCCTACCTGTTTCATTGCTTTCCACCCTCTCTGCTGTGGTTCTTCCGTCCCTCTCAGCCTTCCTCTCACTCTCTCCTCCCACCAGTGATTGCACAATCTTCCCATCACCACCACCATCATAACAGCCAAGGTGCTGTGCCAGTGTGTCACCACTGCCAGCCTGTGCACACACTTACTGACACACACACACTGATGCACGCACATACATGCACAGAAGTGCACATGTGTCCTGGAGGAGAAATACTGTTGGAGCTTTTATGCTGCTTTCCCAAGTGGCCGTTTTCAAGCACAGGCACAATGGAGGGCCTAATGTGGATTTGTTTAGAGAGCTGGTTAATTGGAGTGGGATGCTCTAATTGCACCTCTTTCACGGTGTGTGTGTGTTTGTGGATCTGTGTGTGTGTGTGTGCACATGTGAGTGTCACCTGGCTTTTGTTTGTACTGTGTGTGAGAAAACATTTGCTCAGCTCTAACTACACTACACAAACACTATAAGCTACATAACACACACATAAGAGGTGTGAAGAGTCTAAGCACAGACAGCGGGAGAGAAACAAATAGAGAGAAAGGATACATGAATAGTATGCCTTATAATCGGTGTACGCTACTGTATATGCAGAGGCCCCCGTTTATGTGAATGCACAACTTGTGCTTGCACATGTGCATTTGTACAGTGCTTCCCTCTGTCTCTTTTTGTTGTTGTTGTTCCCCAGTTGGGGGTGCTCTAAGTCCTTGTATGACACTGTTACTGCTTGTGTGTGTGTGTGTGTGTGTGTGTGTGTGTGTGTGTGTGTGTGTGTGTGTGTGTGTGTGTGTGTGTGTGTGTGTGTGTGTGTGTGTGTGTGTGTGTGAGAGAGTGTATATGGATCCCTGGCTGTTTATATATGGAAACTACATGCCAGTTTGGCATCTGTCTAGCCATGCCAGTGCCCTGGTGTGCCTTTTAAAGGGGCACACTAAACTCCCAGATATATAATAGAGTTGATAGAGTTGATAGAGTTGAGTACGTTTGTAGGTCGTGCTAGTAGTCAGGTCCTCAACATATCTCCAGATAGACATGGTGGACAAATTAAAGGAAAAACCTGCATAAATGTGAAGGGAAACGCAATGAATGCAGATGCTTGTATATGCTGTCAATCATATATTATGGCTGTTAACATCTACAGGAGATTTTTGACCAACGTGTTGGATGGTGCTTTCTACCACTACCATCAAAACACCAAATGAAGGAATATCTTTTGGAAGAATGGTGTACCAGCACTCCAGGAGAGACTTGTAGAATCACTGCCAAGAAACATCAACACTTTTCCGAGACACTTGATGTTGGTGTTTCCTTTAATTTGTCATCCATCTGTACATGTAAAACTTTGTAGCCCATCTACTAAGTAAAAGCAGTTTTGAAAAATAAAATAATCTAAAGAATATTAAAAAAATCACAAAAATAGAAGAAAAAAATAAGTATAGTGTAAAATATTTCAGTTTTATTCACTTCCCTCTTTTTTGTCCACTTGCTGTTCCCTCTTCCCTATCTGCGTCCATTTGTTTTCCCCTTCAACTTCCCATCTTTTCTGTCTGTCCATGTTCTCTGTCATTCTCAGTCCACCATCCACTTATGATGATTGTGTGTGTCTGTGTTTGTGGGTACCTCTGTGTGAGTGCAAACACATGGCGTGCCCTAAGTGGGCCATAAGCCTAAAGCTAATCAATGAGTGTCATTTAAGCCCATTCTCATCCTGCAAACACACACACACACACACACACACACACACACACACACACACACACACACACACACACACACACACACACACACACACACACATCACAGTGCTTTGGTGATCAATTGAAAATAAGTGCCGTTCACTTTTGCTTGTCTGCTAAAGGACATTGGCAGAGCCAGGATGGTCTGTCTATTTCCTTCTTTGTGTACTACTTTGTTTAGTTTGTTTGTCATTATGACACAAGACAGTGATCTCTTTTGTTAGCATAAGTGAATGTGTTTGTCTTTCTTTTTGCTTGTGTGTGCCCCCCCCGTGTGTGTTTATTCATGTGCACGCATCTGTTTACAGGGGCAGTGTAAATAGAGATGTATTATTAGTAACCATTCTGAGCATGGTCACTGCAGTTCTCAAGCAAGGCAATCGGATAACTTAAGAGGCTGCTTGTTGTATGGTCCATGGCCTAAAGCTTCTTGTCTCCCCTTATATGTGTCTCTCCCTCTCTATCCTTTAATGCCCCTCTCAGACACCCACAAAAACCCATGGCCATCACCCGTTATCTTCTCTGTCCTCATCCTGCCTCTTCTCCTCTCTACCAATCCTGCCTCCTGTCCTTTACCTCCATGGGGGAAAAAGGACAAGGTCATGAAGATAAACACAGAAAAGTGAAAGTGGAAGAGAGAGAGACAGAGAGAGCTGAAATGAACCATCTCATTTGGACATTAGCCCCTGGGCAGCTGTGGTGAGAGGCTAGCTAGCCTAGCGGATAATGCCCAATTGTGTATAAGGCATTATTTAGCTTCAGTTAGCCAGCTGCTTTGACAAGCTATTACTGGAAAGAATGAAGGATGTGGTAATGTAAGACACCCTGTATATATGTGTGTGTGTGTTTGTCTGTGTGTGTGTGTGTGTGTGTGTGTGTGTGTGTGTGTGTGTGTGTGTGTGTGAGAGAGAGAGAGAGAGAGAGAGACACAGGTGTCTTTACTTACACTTCACTGGTAGAGTAGTGTGCACCACACACAAATACACACTAATGCATATGTGTTTTTGTGTTTGTGTGTGTTTGTGCTTAGTGGACTGTTTCTATCCAAGCGTGCACAGTGATGGACAACATTACCAAAGAGAGTCAGCTCTCTGTGCTGCATATGAACCTTGTTCATTGACTAGGCTGTTTAGTGAAAGGTCCCTTAACCCTGGTGACACTGAGGAGTGTGATAGCAAAACCCTTGAATCTGTTGCCATGGAGCCATTCCAGGCAGAGGATCAGAATCACAAATAAACATCCATAACAAAGATGTTTAAATTGGTAATCTCAAAGATTCAAAGAAATCACTCTCCCTCACTGAACGAGGTTACACAATGGTGATTGAGCCTATGGCTCAATTTGTGTATCAAAGACAGAACTTGCTATTGCAGCATTAATCATGATAACAATGTGATTTGTTTTCTCCTTTCTCAACTTCTTCAACGTTTTCAACAACTGACAGTGTAGTAGACACACGGGTTTGTTTTTTTTTAGACTACAAAGTTAAGGAAAACCAAACAGTGTACCACAACAATTACCATTTATTAGTGTTTTTAAATGTCACCTACTGTCTGTTTGATTGGCATAGCCTCATTATCAAAGACATGGTTAATTCCATGGTTCAACAAGTGATTTCATGTTGTACTAGTCTCCTACCTTGATTTACTGTTGATTATTCTGTATGTCTGTGCTTTATCATGTAGGTGTATTGTCTGCAATAGTGTGAAGCAAGTCTCCATTATGGTGCTGCTATCATCACCAACTGCAGATGTTTAAGCCTCCATGCCTCTGCCTCTCCTTCCTCTATAGTCAAATGCATGCATTTCCATGATCCTACCATAACACCCATGAGCCTCACCAACTCCTGACCACTCAGAGTATCAGAGGATCAAAAAAGCTATTATGCTGTAATGAATGTTCCACTTATATTTTTCTTAGTACCAATGTGACCCAGGCTACTTAACAGCTGGTATCCACACACTCTGCATTACTGTTAGAAATAAATTTAGAGTTACTGTTTACGTCTGATCCACTGCTGTCTCTCTCAGGGAATCTATGTATTGCTTACAGTTGTTTACAATGACAAAAAGATTTTTTTTTGTGTCTTAGGCAAATAAACAACTTTGTTAGTTTTAGGCACAAAAACTACCTGGTTAGGTTTAGACAAACATCGTGGTTTGGGTTAAAATAAGTATTTCGTTAAGATTAGTGGACATTCGTCATCATAGTAACAATAATTAACATGCAGTTAAGGTTGTGGGACAGTCAGGGATAAAAGAAGCAAGGCTTTGTTTCACATGGGATACGAATGGTGGTCTCCTGTGTCAAAGTCCTGTGTTTTGTTGACCCATCCATCCACTCCAACCTCCCCGTAACGTGGACTTTTTCGCTCTAAATACAACGTCCCCTGACTTCCTCCTTTGCTCCTGTTAAATTACTGTGGCTTCTACAGATCATCCAGCAATAAAACATAACTAAGCTGCTTTCACAGATGACCTATGGGGTGGTTTTTTTTTACGGGAGGACAGTACCAGAAAACTAATAGATAAGAGCCCTCTCGAACATTGACAATGGTGTGTTATATTACTCATTAGTTCATAGCTGTGAAAAATACACAAATTAATAAATTAAAGTTTAGATGAAAAAATGTATTAATAGTGGCCCATTTTGTTATTTAAATATTCCTGAATTTCCTGGTAATTTTCTGTATTTATTTAAAGTAAATAAGTCCCAAAAAACCCCAATAACAATACAAAAAAGGCCAGTTAAAATGGCGAGCCTGTCCTCCATATATGCACAGCAAAGTATAACATGGATGGGCTAGGAGGGGAGAGGCGAGGAGAGAGAACAGAATGTCTAATAGAGATATATCATTACACTGTTATATGTGTAATCTATTGTGCTGCCATTGAACAGCAGCAGCATGGGTTTGGCAGTAGGCCATGCTCACACACACACACATACACACATGCTGTGCCTCCAGTGGGGCAGTAATAGAGGGTGTGAGTGTATTTGTCGCTACAGTCCAAGTGTTAAGTGCTGGCCTGGTGTGTGTGAGATCGATGACAGCCGAGCAGCCCCTCATTCACACTCACACGCACACACACACACACACACACACACACACACACAGAGACACACACACACACACACACACACAGAGAGACACACACACACACAGACATACACAGAGCTGTGACACATAGCCTGAGGTCAGGGGTCATACACATACATTTCTGTCTCTTAAACACATACAAACATCTCTCTCTATTTCTGTGTTTATATACTGTGCATATGTATCAAAAGTACTTTCTGTCTCTATTACATGCACACACACATACACACACAGTTGTACATCTACCCATCCTGTCCTGCGACCACAGGGAGGGGCCTGCTCTGCTGTCAAGCACCAGTGGTCCATCGATACTCGGGTAGAGCACTAATGCCTGCTGTCTGCTGATGGACGCTGGCCTGCCTCCAGGGACCATTAGACTCACTGGGACACAGACAGACACACACATACACAAACACAAATTGGTACACTAACAGGGAACACATACACAAGTTAGTCCTTGTATGCACACAAAGCACATAGTGCTTGCAGGTTCAAACACCACAGATACCCATATGTACAGTACATACATGCATATACATCTGCATTTTAATGTGTTAAAAGCACCGCACATCTTTGGCTTTGAAACTGTAAACCTCTCAGTACTGGATGCAAGCTATGCATCCTTAACACAGACACAACAATATGTAAGGAATGGCAGTTCATATTCTTGATTGCCAAATATGGATAATGATGGGAACAAATTAAAATCATTGTAAAGTTACTCAGATAGATGTGGTAAATTTCCCCCCAACCTCTTTTGTTCAGGACTTACAGAATCTGACTGAGAGGGAAGGTTTTCCTATAACTCCCATTCTGACTTTGGTTACTTTCACTCTCCGGTGAGTTTAAACATATTTTTACCAAGCATGTTATTCTGTTCAGATGTGCTACAGTACACGTCATCTGCTGCAGTGCATTGCTGCTGTGGTAGTTTATGATGCCACCCCGCACGATCCTCTTCTTTTCTGTCCTGAGCCAGGCAGTAGGGTCTTTATGTCATCAGCGTTCACATGGCTAAAATCACCAGAGTGCTGCAGGATCAAGTGCTATGTTGTGATCCTTTGCCTAGCTATCCATCGAACTGCAATCCAGACACCATTAGTGCTACTCTTCTCTACTTTAATGTGGCTCTTCGGTCCTTTTCTTCATTCTCTTTTCCTTAGCACCATACCCCTCATTTTTGCTGCTCCCTAAAATCCATCCAATTGAGCACACCCAAAGATCTGTATTACTCACTGAGTGTCAGACACCTTTTTAGGTGAATTAGCCGAACAACAGATGGGCTGAAGTGTGTGAAAGAGGAGAAGAAGATGAGATAACAGATACCTAGGAGACCCGCTCAGTGGATGAAGTGAAGTTGGTCCATGCATCTGAAGTCTTCAGGTCTTGCACAGTGTCTCTCAAACCAGTGTCTTTTAAAGGCTATATTTTGGCACTCCCAAGAATATACCGTATATGCAGCTAACCAAGTAATACTTATCATTCAGAGAGAACAACACCACATCAATGCACGCAAATCTCGGACCCTGCTGGCAGCAGTCCTCGTTGGACCTGTGCGGTTGAACAGAAAACTCACCATAAAATGAACAAGTGATGGAAAACATGATGATGCATGCTGGACACATGTTGACCACAGCAAATAAACATTTATGTCATATACTGGGGAGTGGATGTTTGTCTGTGGTTGGTTTTATAATCCTAAACTCATGGATATGTCAGGTACAAAAGTAGAACCAGCGGTTTGATCTCCAGTTGTTTGTAATAACGGGAACTGGTGTAGTGTAACACATATCTTAAGTGTGCCTGTGTGCCGGAGTGCCATACTTGTCCAAATTTGTTCCTAAAGTAACACCAGCCTTAAGAAAAATTGTATCTTTTTATTATTGTCAACAATTCCAGTAAAAACAAAGAAATCAACAAATCATTTATCCCAATAATAACAATAATTGTTAACAGATTCCTTAATTACGATAATCACGAACAGTACAGTTTACTCCTCTCAGCTGTGTCCCAGAGCCTGCTCGCTGACATCTCCCGAGATCAGAACTGCAGCCCTGGAGTTGTTTTACAATACACTACAGTGCCCAAGATCATTGTATGTCACCCAATGCAGTATATTTATTTTATACGTTTTTAACAGTCTTTGGATGGAGTTTACATCAGAAATTACAGTATATCAGACTGTTAAGAAGGATAAGTTTACTATTTGGGGGATTTATTGATGATGATAAAGTGTAAACATTAAATAAAAGCAAGTGATATCCTTTAAAGTGGAGTGTGGGTACTGTGTATGTAAGCCTCAGTGTGTGTATGTGTATAAAAAGTGTACAAGAATACCAGCCTCAATGCAGCTGAACAAATGCCTAATTAACAGTGCTACAAGGAAATGTAACAGCTGTTTCTTTGTACACGTTAACATTTTTTTTGGATTGGAAGGACATTGATCTCCATGCCCGGCTGCATGCTTTCATTACCAACAGATTTTTTTCAGAAATTTCTTAGCAATATTAAATTTTCCCTGAATGAGAGGGCTGCTTTCATATATATTAACAATTTGATTGAAAACTGAGAGTTATTATACTTTAAAAACACTCACCAAATAGCATGGGGATTCAGTCCTTTGTATCACTTTTGGCTGTCAGTAACAGCAAAAATGAGAACTCAAGTCTGGTTTTGTTCCAATATTGATATCTGTACTCTAGGAATTCCTCATTAGACCAGTTAATTACAACCTAACACTGCAACAGAGTCTTTGTTTCTCTGGCTTAAGACAATAAAAAGGCCTCTCTAGAGCTCAGAGAAAACATGTCCCCATAATATAATAACATAAAAGAAAAAAAGGAAAATGTAACAAGTTACAATAAAACTCTAGATAGAAACACAGGGGGAAATTGACATCTTCTAAAAAGCCTGTGTATATAAGTGCTGTGCAGATGCTGTTAGGGGCTACATGCTTAACATGGAAGTCACTCTTTCTCTTTGTCTCTGTCTCATCTCTTTATGTCTTTCTCTTTATTGATTTAAAAAAACAACAAAAACAATAAAAAGCCTCATCAAGCCCTGGTGTAGACAACAAGCAAGAGCAAAGTTGTAGGAGAGACAGGGATGGGGAGGAGAGGAGTGAGCAACACAGAGAGTAGAGATGCAAACAAAGTGATGAGTAAGAAAACAGTGAAAGGACACCTTGAAAGAAAGAAAAGAGAGAGATGGGTCCTGACAGGGGGCTGTCTACAGATTTGCCTGCATCAAACCCAGGCGCCTGTGGGCATCATCACAGTAGAGGCGTACACACACACACAAACAAATGCACACACAGATGCACAGTGATAACCCATCAGCACTGGCCAAGTGTTGTTTAATCCAACCTGACTTGCACTCGACAGAAAAAGCAAATTCACTTCCACTCACAGTCTGGAAAACGGAGCGCTCTCTACATAAATGGCAGTGCTCTGAATTACCCCGTGTGTGTGTGTGTGTGTGTGTGTGTGTGTGTGTGTGTGTGTGTGTGTGTGTGTGTGTGTGTGTGTGTGTGTGCGTGTGTGTGTGCGTGTGCGTGTGAGCGTGTGTGTTTGTGTGTTTGTGTGCGTGTGCGTGTGCGCCAACTAGTATGCACACACGTTTTAAAGCTCATGCTTTTATTTCTGTGATGATTTTTTTTCTGTGTGTTTGTGCGTGTGTGTTTACATGTATTGGTGGTGACAACCTCTTCAGCAGTACCCCCCTCATTGTGTGACAGGCAGATAGCTAGGCTGCTCTGCTCCCTATTGTTAGGGGGCTGTCATCAAACCCTGTTTGTACAGCCAGTTATACTGCCTGTGTGTGTGTGTGTGTGTGTGTGTGTGTGTGTGTGTGTTCATGGGTGTGTGGGAGACGGAGAGTTTGCACTTTGTTGCGCTTCTACACCTTCATGTGTGCTAATGCATACACCTGAGCATGTTTTTCTGTTTGTGTGTTAATGAGTATGCTTGTTTTTTGCAAAAACAAGCATTTGCTGTGTATATGAACATATGTGCACAGGTGAATGTTTGTGTTTGATTTGTTTATCAGTGCCACAATGAGAGAGAGAAGAGAAGATCAGAGCTGACAAGCCATTGTTTGACAGACTGTTAGTTGGCTGGAGCGCTCTACTGTACTCCCCTCTACTCTCCATTGTTATGTGACTTGTCATTAAGCCCTTGTTGCCCAGTCAAAATGGGCAGGAGTGCTTGTTAGCCACAGCGCTGTCATTTGTGGAGAGGAGTAGGTGAGCCTAGCACGTGCGCACGCACACACACACACACACACACACACACACACACACACACACACAAGAGGGCAGAGGCACAGAGTGGGTACCGCAGATGTGAAAAATTATTTTTGCTCAGTATCTATGGTGCTCCATGTATTATTAACATTCTCATATAGTACTGTTAAAAAAGACACAAGCTGTGCTGATGAAATTAGGAGTCCTGCAGTGTTGAAAGAGCTAAGGAGAAAATTCCCCACATTTGTTGAAGAATAATTCAGCTCTGGAAATAGTTTAGTATTTATATAAGATTTTTGACGATGTAAAATCCACTGCCAGCATATGGGTACGAAAGGAAAACTGTCAACAGGCTTGGATCTCCTTGATCTTGTAAAGTTATAAAATAGTTTTTAATCTTTTATTTGTATAAGTTATAGTCGGTAGAGTGAGAGAAGACTTCTCTACGAGAGTAGAGTAGAAAGAGGAATTGTTCTTAAATAAAAGTGGAAAACCCTTTTTTAGTTTAACTGGAAGCAGTCTTTAACTTTGTACTAAAGTTATACTAAAGCATCTTTTTATTAGATGCTTGAAGCGATGCTTTTGTTTTCCCTCGCTACTGTATAAAGCTGTAGTTAGCTAGAAGATATGCATTGATGCCTCTGCCGACTTTCACAGAGAAGGGTGTCGCAGATAACTGTGGTTTGCAGATGCTTGCAGAGAAACCTCTGTAATCTCAACAACATGCAAGCAAGCCGGTTGGTTGATCCAACTCCTGTCAGGAGGAGGATTTACACAGAAAAATAAGGATTCACAAAAAATGTATACTCAAAGTCCGTACAAATATAAAAGGAAAAGCCAAAAACATCTCTGAATGAACCTTTGCATAGACTGGAGAAGCATGTAATACAGCTGTTTTTTAAGCGCACACAAACATATGTACTAACATGACTGGATCCCCATCCAACATCCTTGATATACTTGGAAAGTCGATGGACTGAGGAAGTTAAGCCTTAGCAACTTTGTTCATCCTACACTTAGTTCGTGCATTCTATTTTATTCAAAAACACTTAGGACACCTCATATGATGTTGATGAGCTGCACTGACAGATGTACAGAGGCAGAGATGGACTTTTTGTTAGGCAGACAGACAGGCCAGTATCCCTCCGTGGTCCATTTCCTGTGTCAGGAGGCAAGGAGGACAAACAGGTGACGTCACTTCCTGCTGAGGACAATCACACAGGAACAGGCCGGGAGCCTCCAGAAGTGCTGTCATCGCCATAACAATCCTGACCACAGCCAAGAACACACACAAACGCACACATACACACACAAACACACACAACGACACTATTGTTAGCTCCAAACTGTCCAGAAGCTTGGTTTATTGACATAATTTTGAAGCATTGTCCATTTCTGTCTGTCTCTGTCTTTTTCCCGATCTCACTTCCTTTATGCATTTCTATCTACCTCTTATTTAGTCAGTTTCATTTATTGTGTGTTTTTCACGTTGAATTTGATCAAATATCTCTCTCCTTCAGCTTCATGCAGCTCCAAATGTGGTGTCAGTATTTACAAAGCTTACTCTTCATCAACCAAAGCACATCAGTCTGAAGCTGCTGAAAACCACTTTGACATCTGCAATAATTCATAAAACACAGCCCTGAAAGTAGCGTATGCAGGTGGTCTTGAGGATGCGTAGTGTGTAATTGCTGTGTCCCCTGTTCAAATCTCGCCGTCATTCTCTGTCTCCGTCTTCCCCTTTTATTATTTGTCAAGTCTCTACTATCAAATAAAAATGGCAAATGCCCAAGAGGAAAAAAAACACACAAAAAAATGAAATAAACCTTTTAAAACGTGCTGAATATTGTTAAAATTCAACATGAATGCAGTACCAGTCACTTTACCTAATGTTACTCGGGATTTCTTTTATACCGTCTTAAAACATGCTTGTTTGTTGACAGTAAAGTAAATCATAATCATGAATAATACAGATTTTTCAGTTTGAACCATCTCCACTCTTGAATTTTTGCGTATAAAAGGTCATAGGGTCACTAATAATTAAAAAAAGAACATAATAGAAAACAATGAAAAGTATATGGATGATAAAATGCTATTTGTTGTCCCACTGTATACATCACTGTAAAATGGTGTGCTCTATAATACACTTAAAGCTAGATCAAAAGGCTGAGCCCATGTAGAAGTAGCAGGACAAGGCTTCTCAGGCTCACAGTGCTGCTCCCCTGACCTGCAGTACCTCCTCTGGCCTGAAGGTGGGAGCAGTGGCTGCAGTTTGACAGCTCTGCTGCAGTAGAGGAAGACGGGTATCCTACACAGAGCAGCTCCTAAGCAACTGTTTACTTTTCTTGTTTGAGTACAGACAAAACATACAATAGGAAGGAATTACAAAGCGTAATAGTCTTACTGAAATTGTTGTGTAATTAATTGTCTGCATTTATTTCCCTGTTGGTATGTTTTTACTCATCTGTAGTTGATGTGAGTTTTAAAGGATTTGATGGAGTATAGTTTCTTTTTGTTTTGTGTTTGCGTTGACTTGCCCTGTGCCTAAGGGTCCATTCTATTCTATTCTGTTCTATTCTATTCTATTCTCTTCTATTTCCCAGGAGTGTCTTATAGGAAAAAAAGGGCTACGGTGAACAGTTGATTACACATTGTCACTCTCTACGTATTTGCCTTGATGTGCGCTCTTAATTGATTGACCCGTTGCTATGGATCGCCTTGTGGTTGGCAGCAGTCAATACTGCCAGGTCTCAGTATTCCTAGGTGAGAGGGTGAGAAGGAGAATGAGGGAAAAAAAATGAGAAAGAGAGAGAGAGACGGAAGATATTGATCAGGTGCCGTGTGCATCGAATTCCAAGTTTACCTGACCTTCCAAACTGCTGGCATCATCACCGCAGTACACCACTGATGTCCCCTTTCTCTCTCGCTTTCTTCTTGCCTTCCTCACTTCACTGTCCTTTTGTCTCAGGCCCGTGTGGATTTGTACTTGTGTTGGTGAGCGTGCATGTCAGTGTGTGTGTGTGTGTCTGTGTGTGTATGCATGCTTGAGCTGCAGATAAAGCCTAAATTGAGCTGTTTTGATTGTTCACTGAGAGTGCCTGCAGCACAAGGCCCCTTGGCTGAGCTGAGGAGCACACACACACACACACACACACACACACACACACACACACACATACACACATACTCACACTCACACTCACACTCACATTCACATTCAGCCCAGTTCTAGTCACTCTGCACTTCTTCTCCTCTGCTTTTTTATTAAGTGGTGTTGGCAACAGCAGTAAAAATTTTTTTAATTACTAGTCAGAATAACTTTCTGTCTATGGAGTGATGCAGGCTATTTGTTAACACCAAACTCTGAAAAAAGCCTCATGTGTGTCTTAATGTCTCACTACCACTAATCCAGGTTTACATGTCTGTTTTTTTTGGCGCTGGATAAGCTTTAGGCCTAACTACAAGGAGGTTGTTTTATGGAAAGTGACTTGGAAAAGAAATTGTTTTTAGAGACTAATAATCTTTGCTAGGGCAAGTACAAAGACATTTGTAGTTGAGTTGTCATAGAATTTCTTTGCCTAATTCATTAGGTGAATTGATAGAAAAATTGATCAAATTGTCTTTCTACTATTATTACCTGTCTGGGACTGAATTGTCCACGGACGGATTACTAATAATATAGTGCTTATGAACTTTCATTGAATATTGATGAAATGTATTGTGATGCTAGAGATGTGATTTTCCAAAAATGATTAAGTAAAATTTTGTTAGTTGACCTTAAGAAAGACTACTTGATTAAATTACAAAGAGATTGAAGCCCTGAGCTGTAGCTGAATTTTTTTTCTTACATATGTTTATTCATTCATACAAAGTTTTCACTGTTCATTGTGTTAGTTCTGAAGGGTTAAGATACTCAAAATAAGTAACATAGACTGTCTGTGTCTGTGTGTTGTACACCGCGAGCTGATCACATAGCTTTACAGTCGAAAGTCAAGGTATGAAAATGAAAGACTGGAGTTTATTGATATAAACAAGATCACAACATGCATGGCACCATGCTAAGATGCAAAAAAAAGCTATGGCGAAAGAGGACTTTGCACACTTTGGTCCAATGCAAGTATTGAATGATAAAGACAAGTTTTTGATTGCATTTTACCTAATAAATATCTATTTACTGAAAGCTTGGCTTTATCATTAAATATTTTCATTAGACCTGAGGGTGCTGAGCCTTCTTTTCTCTATAGTTTTTAAATATAATGAAATATAAGCAAGTTCCTCCTAGTACTCAGTAGAGGTCTCCCATGGGACTCCCTCTTCCTCGTATATTAGATTTAAAGAGTTGCATTGGCAGGTCTGGTTTACCAGGGATTTAACAGGGGAAATACATATTTGTTGATTTGAAAAGGGAATGAACCTGAACCGGAGTCCAACGATACCATACAATTATGCAAATGCACACTTAAAAACAAACTGCATGCAAAGCGATTTGGTGGAAATGCGTTAGGAGAGTGAGAGGTGTGTATGTGTACACATGGATGTTGGCATGTGAAAACAACTGCACTGGACATTGTTCTGTGGCTGTATACAAGCATGCACACAAACACACACACACACACACACACACACACACACACACACACACACACACACACACACACACTCTCTCACTCACTCCAGGGATGATGTCTGGCTAGATGGATAAAGTAGTGCTATTGTAATTCGATAGATGGCTTTCCCTAAGATAATCTGCCTTAAACAGATGATCATTTTGGGAGTAGATTTGATTGATGTGGGACAGGAAGAGAAAGAACATGAGAGCGAGAGTGAGAGATGGAGTATGTATGTATTTTTAAGTGTGTGTGTGTGTGTGTGTGTGTGTGAGAGAGAGAAGAGAGAGAGAGCGAAAGGGGGAGTAAATGAAAAGGGGTAGGTATGGAGATGAACATTATTTTCTGCCAGCTGGACTCTAAATGATGCTCAAACATGGACTTCTGTGTCTCTGTTTCTCTGGCTCTTTCCACATTGTCATTGTTAATTTGACCAATCACACATTCCTGTTTTCCCTCATTTAACTCCTTTTTTTTTTTAATAGAATTGGGTATGGCGAGGGCCTTTGCTCACATTAATGTTTGCCTCGCATCGTTTCAAAAACTTTGCGCGCACTGTATTCTTCTTACTGTTGCACTGCAGCATTACTACACTTTACGTTTGCTTCGTGATCTATAAGACGTTCCAAAATATGTGGTTTGACTCAAGATTTGTTTCTGCTCTCCACCAACGTGGTGAAAAATGTTTGGGTTCATTTAGGCGAGAACAGCCAGCTTTAGACATTTCGGGATTGAAATATGTTTGGTCAGGGTTTAGATATGGCTCTCTACAGATTTAACTCTCAGAATGCAAACTGGCAATGCATTAAGTACTGGATTGTTATAAGAACAAACCCTGCTAACCAACAGTATAAATATCATTTGGGACTGGCAGGTTTTTTTTAAAGGATTAATTCACCTAAATTACAAAAAATACATTTTCTCACTTACTCAATGTGGCATCTCCCCGCAGATAGTTTTGTGTAGTTTCTTTTGGCAAAATAAAAAAAAGTTATCTGCATGGCTAGATTACACTAGAGGTAAATGGAATTTCTTTTTTCTAATAATGGAGAATTGACCTCTTAAAAATTCTAACCCCTGCTAACCTTTTGCAAATGACTATTCATAATATTCATATTTCATATTTTTATTTTGGGACTCTTAAACAGATACTGAGTCTTGAATCCCAGCTTCCCATCTTTCTGCTTTTCCCAGCTTTTCCAGGGCACACACTCATTCCTTATCCAACATCCATCTACCCACCATTCCTCTCAGGTCCCCTTCTGGTGTAGCCTTTCATTTGCTAAAAAAGGGAGATATTGGAGCCTTCCTTCCACTCACTTCAATCTGCA